>NC_065590.1:104568774-104868774 GCF_024542745.1 Macaca thibetana thibetana
CCTCAGCTGTCCTGACACGGAGGCAACGACACTGGAGATTTTGAGACCACATCTGAATCCTAATGCGATTGCCTGTAAAATTCCTATTAATTATGATTGCTTCTCCATCTACTGGTCCCTAGAACATTTTGGTAATAATGTCATGACCACAATTCAAAGCCTTCCTCTGTAATTACTTGTGTTGTCTGGGAAGGCAGAGCTGGACTAGCTGTCCCCAGGCCTGCTGGATGGAGCCCGCCCACAGCAGCAGCCAAACCTCCTGGGACCTTGTCGCCGACAGCACGGTTCTGAATCCAGCCACGCCTGTCTGCCCCAGACCGCCTTACTCCTCCCAGGAAAACAGCCAGCGTCCTAACATGCGCGTGCCGGTGGAGGCCAGAGATGCTTCCCGCACGCTACTTCCCTGGAGAGCTTTCTGAATTGCTCACTCTAATAAGCTCACATAAGGTCTTACTTTCAGATTGAAACTTTCCGTTTGAGACCATGGAATGACCCAGAAGACTCCAGTGATGGTGTCAGAGAGTGACAATTACCCCTGTGATCTCTGTTGGCCTTCACGGGTCACAGTGCCTCAGTGTCCCCTCCCCAGCCCACTGTTCCACAGCCAGGCAGTCAAAGGGGATTTCTAAAGGTTGAGCTCAGATCTAGGGAGAGGGCTTGACATGAAGCCTGCCGGTAAAACATCATAATTCACAGATACGGCCGTGCCTGGCCAGGGATGACAGCTGCTTCCACAGCCTGGGACATGCACGTCCTGCCGCCACTGCCCACAGATCCATGCCTGCCTTCCTCGTCATCCCTGTGTCCCTGCACGACCTGGTTCTGCCCCATGCTGCCTCCCAGGGAGCCTCTGGACACAATTGCTCACCCCTCACTGCAGCTGAGGATGTGCAGCTGTCCTGAGGGATCCCGTCTCAGGACACGCAGTGCAGGGCCCCTGGTGGGCATTCCCCCAATACGCTGTAGGTTTCCAATGCAAGGTTCCCCATTTACAGCAGGCACCTATCACAGGTGAACTCCGAAAAATAGAGTCAGTCCAGCCCCTTGTATCGTATTATGACATCCACTGAAGGTTTATGGTGTTTATGTCTTGAGGGCTCTGTTTTCACCCATGATGCAACCTGTAGGTGGTACAAAATAAATGCCTCAAAGGCATGCTGTTACAACAGACAGCAATGAGAAAAATGCAGCCCTCTTCCGTCCAGCCCCAGCGAGCATTATGCTGTATCCAGTAGGAGGTCAGCCACCCAGTCTGGAAAAAGTTCTTCAACCTCCTCCGTCTTGGTCTAGAGTTACCTGAAATGCTCCCCTAAGATGTTCATTTTGTAGGTGTCATGTGGACCTTGCCCTGGTGTTCTCCTTCCTAGACATTTAAATTCCCAGGGCTGGGCCAGCCCATCAAGAGAGGATGGTACCATCCCATTTGCTCTGCTCTAATGGCTAAAGAAGCTCAGGTTCTAGCCAAGGGTTCCCTGAGAAACTGAGGAAAGGAAGATGGAAATAGTTCTCTACCTTCAGAAGTTCCTGTTCGTTCTCCCATGAGAGCATGCTTGGAACTGGATTGTCTCACCACCACCAACCCGGGTGTGGCCTTCTCCATCGCCCGCCTGGACAGCTGCACGCTGAGTGTGGCCTTCTCCATCGCCCGCCTGGACAGCTGCACGCTGAGTGTGGCCTTCTCCATCGCCCGCCTGGACAGCTGCACGCTGAGTGTGGCCTTCTCCATCTCCCGCCTGGACAGCTGCACACTGACAGGTGCTCATTCCACCTGCCTGATCCCATCACCTGCCTCTTAGCTCCAGCTGCATGGGCCTCCACTCGGAACTGACCTGGTTGTTTCTAGCATGAAAACTTTGCCCATCAGCTCTCCCCACCCAGGTAGCTTTGTCCAGGTCTTCTCCTTCAAGGCAGTCTGCTGCCAGCTCAAGGAACGCACCCTGAGAGGGATGACTTTGCCTCCCAATCTAAACAAAGGACTTCACTTTATTTGTCGTTTATTTTCATCATAGCACTTATTAGAAGTGGGCATTGTATTTTAAGTAGATGTGTATTCCATCTGTAACCCCTGTTAGGAAGTGAACCTCGTGGAATCTTGTCTAGTTCGGCACTGAATCGTGAGTGTGTAGAACACAGCAGGCACATGGTGGACACTTTCAGGGGTATTTGTAGGGTCCATGAGCAGAGGACGAGAGAAGGAGCTTCCATTCCAGTTTTGTTGGAATCGACTCCATTGCCATGCAGCTGCCTCACGTGCTGGGGCACTCAATATACAGAGGGGACTGTGGCAGCAGAGGACTGAGGTCTGTGCAGGGAGCTCCTGTGAGCATCACTGAACAGGCGACCTGGACTGAGGACAGGGCAGGGAAGGGCTACGCGCCACCCAGCAGCACGAGGTCATCCTATCACTTTTTTTTTTTTTTTTTTCTTTTTTTGAGGCGGAGTCTCGCTCAGTCGCCCAGGCTGGAGTGCAGTGGCATGATCTCGGCTCACTGCAAGCTCCGCCTCCCGGGTTCACGCCATTCTCCTGCCTCAGCCTCCCAAGTAGCTGGGACTACAGGTGACGGCCGCCACGCCTGGCTAATGTTTTGCATTTTTAGTAGAGACGGGGTTTCACCGTGTTAGCCAGGATGGTCTCGATCTCCTGACCTCGTGATCTACCCACCTGGGCCTCCCAAAGTGCTGGGATTACAGGCGTGAACCACCGCGCCCGGCCATCACTTTTCTAATAGAGAGACAGAGTCCAGACTCCACTGAACTTCTGCGTCTTACGATCGAGGCTCTGCATGCTTTGATGTTCTGTGTTGGTCCTGGCCCCAGAGCCTGCTTGCTGGTGTTGGATGCTCTAATATTCCTCACCTAGTATTGTGCTCCCTCCGGCCCGGGCTGTTTCCTCCGCCGTGAGCTTGCTGTTCGGGGATAAGACTCGCCCCATCAGTTGCCCCATTTCGCAGGTGTTCGTTCAGCAAGACACAGGCAGAGAGACAGCTGTTATCGCAGGTCAAGATGGAAATGTGATTCCCGAGTAGCGAGAGCTCACATGGAGAGTTTGGCTTAAAGGCACTAAGTCGTCTTCTTGTACAGAGCAGACGTTTGAAAAATTTCCATTTGAAAAGGGATGGAGTTCCTCGTCACAGCTCATAGTGATATGGTGCCTCGTACCCACCTTAATGACATTTAGTTAACTTCTGCAAGGGGGTCACTTGGAATAAGCCTCAACAGTACAAAACAGATGAGATGAAATTCATTAAACAAATGTTTATTAAGTCAGTGACACTGCAACAGATTCATAAGAGTGAAAACACATCCAACTTACGGGAAAATTAAACCCAGATGCTATTTTTCCCCATTATGTATTTAGGCAAGAAGCAGAAATAGAACATATAGAGGATTTCAGCGTATCCCATGAAGGCGGTTTGAAAGAGCCTCTGAGGTCACTGCAGAATCAGCCCGTGTACCTGGACCCATAATCTCTAAAGGCCAGAGTGGCCTTCCAGCTCTGTCAGGCTCAGTTTCTCGGTGACCATCTGGAGGAGCCGAGGCTCGAGGACTTGTGCCCACTGCTGAGGGTCATTGAGTCAACAGTGATGGTGCCAGGTGTCCAGCATTTGTGGGACATTGCACCTTATTCTCTGCTGCTACCCCTGTGACTTCCTCCATGCCTGAGTATTGGGCTTGAATGGCCCAGTTTACACCCATAAAGGTGACTCTGAAGATGGGCAAAGAATGGCCAGCTCACTGAAAACGTTAATGTTGTGGACAGCTTAGTGCCAGGTGCCTACAACAATATTCTACCTCTCCTGAGAAGATCCGGCCTTTCCCATCTAGACCCAGGCCGGTGTCCGTGCACCTTCAGGCCGGATGTGCTCTGGACATCCCCCAACCCGGTTTCCCACATTAGGTGTGACTGTCTCTCACTGGGAATGCGGGGGATGTCACTGGGTCTATGGGGCCAGGCCTGAGAGTCTGAACTTCTGAAGACTCTGCAGGCTCCTGAGGGAGCTTGGTGCTGGACCCTGTGATGCTTTACAGCCCGGGGAACGGAAGCTCACGGTGGGAAGGGACTGGCTCCAGGTCACCTGGGTGGCTTCAGTGGCTCTGAACGCCCCCCACTCTCAGCCCCACACTTCTCCCCCGCCCTGCCGTCAACCCCACAGGCTGAGATCAGTCACAGAGTGTGGTCAGTGACCAGCATGAAGCCGCGTATGAAGCATACTCAGGCCAGTTGATTTTCCAGCTGCGAACTGGCAGGAGAGGAGGCCTGATGCACACTCCAGGCTGACAGCTGTGCGTAAACAAAACAACCTGCTCCTCCCTTCGGTGTGTCCGTCATAGGATAGTTCAGGGGTTCAAGAAACGTTATTAAAATAACCTTAATGTTGAAATAGTGACTTCCAACAATACAATGCATCTGAATAAAAACACAGATGTGTTAAGAATAGACAGTTTCATTATCTTAATTCTGTGAGAACTCAATTTTTGCAACTAATTTTTTCCCTACCGTAAATTATAAGCATTTAAAAATTCTCATGAAAAGCCATGAGTGGGTGTCATTCCTTCTTCACGGAGTTTCCTTTGGCACAGTGGCGGCCTGGGGTGTGCACAGGTCACGGTAGACCCTTCGCGCCAACCCAAGGCGGGAGCAAGTCCTGCGTGACCCCCGCCAGCCAAACTCTGCAGCGCACCCTCTACCAGGTGACTGAAGTATGCCCTGGAAGACAGCAGTGGCTCCCTCGGCCCACGAATGGCTACGTATGGCTGCCTGCCTGCAGCAAGGCCACGTCCAGCATCCCCCAAGCTGCAGCCTGAGTTCATTGCTTGCCAGGGTCAGCGCTGTCCGGACCTTCACCTTAGCAAACGTTGTCCTCGGGGGAGCGACTGCCCGTCTGTCAGATAGACTCCTTTCCTCCCCAAAAGGATCAGCTCCACCCACCTCTCAAGTGCCCCGGTAACGCGGTGACTCCAGTCTCTGCCTCCACAGCAGAGTGTGCAGACGCCCTGTCTCAGTCGGCTGGGGCTGCCCTAATGGAGGCCATGGGCCGGGCACGTACGCCAGACCTTTATTCCTCAAGACTGGAGGTGGAAGTGCAAGATCAAGGTTCCAACTGACTTGTTTCTCTGGGCTCGTAAGTGGCGTCTTCTCACTGTGTCCTCACGTGGGGTTTCCTCTGTGCACGCACGCCCCCCGTGTCCCTTCCTCTTCTTATAGGGACACCAGTCCTGTTGGGTCAGGGCCCACCCTGACGACCTCATCTAACCTTAGTTACCTCCGTGAGGGCTTTGTCTCCAACACAGTCACACTGGAGTGAGGGCTTCAGCATATGAATTTAAGGGCACACAATTCAATCCATGACACCCACCATCTGACAACACAGGAACCTCTGGGGTGTGTGTGTCTGGTGTGTGAGTGTGTGTGTATCGAGTGTGCAACAATGTTTGTGTATATGGTTTTGTCTGCATGTCTCTATGAGTGTGTGTGTTGTGTGTCGATGTATTTTTGTGTCTGTCTGTGTGTGTGTGAGCCCGCACACATTTGCTTAATGTCTACCTCCTCCTCTCGTAGGTGGGGAGCGTTCCCAGGGCAGGAAAGGTATCTTATTAGGGATGTGAGAGTTCTAACTACTTGCACCCTGGCTTGGGGAGTGATCTGGGAGAGGGTGAACAAGGGGCACCTATTAGCACCAATCCCTAAGTGGAGCTGCCCTGACTGCGCCAGCCCCTGGGGACCTGATTAAGTTCCAGGTGCCGGGCAGCAGCTCAGCAGCTCCTCCGCGCCTAATCAGCTCTCGAAACGTGGAGGGCTGCCTGCCGCTGTGTTTTGACTGTGCTGTGGACTCATCTGGGTCTGCTTGTGCTTCTCTCACCTTACCCTAGTTAACGAAGAGATGGCAGTGCATATGCACAAATAAGCACCCTATTTGGCTAGATAATTCCTGCTTGTTCCATGTGGGAGACATTTCTGCTATGGCAAGGAAGGCAATAAAGGCAGCAAGAGGGAGGAAGGACTGAATCCACAAAAGTCATAATAGATGCTGCTGAAGAGGAGGAATTACTCCTAAGCAAATAAGAGGGCATCTGTCTTCTTAGATTATGGGAGCTCTTGTGCTCAGGATGGAGCCTCAGGGAACTCGGAGACCTCCGTGGCCTTGGGGAGTCGCTCCCCTCTTTGAACCCATTGTCTCCAGCTCCGAAGAGGGGGAGGGAAGAACAGTGTACCCCAGGGCCTGTCTGCAAAGGCTCTCCTGATGGTGCAAAAGATAATGTGCATGACACTGGGTGGCACTGCCTTTGAGACGTGGGGGTCTGTGTTTCTCCTAAATAATAATGAAAATGCTAACAGTAATAGCTGCATTTCTAGGTCTCCTGGTGTCCCAGACATTACGGTATCTTTTTTCATGCGAACTTTACAGGCAACCCTGATAACGAGGTGAGAGCATCGCCCTGGGTTTACAGACACGGGCTGAGGCTTCGCCACTTTTCTCTAAAGGCCTGAGGTCACATCTCAAGGGAGTGCTGGAGGAAGGGCTCCAGTGGGTGCCGTCCTCTTTGTGTTCTCAGGGTGACCGATCCAAGGGCTATGGATTTGGAGACATATCACGTCCCCACTACCCACTGGGGTCTTACTTGGCAGGCAGCGGTCACGGTGCCCGACAGTGTGGGGACGAAGCTGCCCTGCTTATCCCCACTGTGTGGCTCCCCCAGCCCTTGTCCTGACTCACCTTAGAGAGATCCAGAAACAGCGTTTCTGGCCCCCAAGAGCCACTGCAGCCACCCGCAGCCCACTGGAAAGGCCACATCTCTGAAGATTCTGCCAAGACAACACGTCTCATTCCCACTGTCTCCACAAATTCTTCTCTCTACGGGTATCTTGGCTCCTAAGTCCAGGCTGGTGCCACCTTTGGGGAGGAGGCCTGAGTGGTGTCAGGTACAGTCTCACCTGCCCACCTATCTCACCTGCCTCACTTGCCCACCTGTATCACCTGTCCCACCTGCCCACCTATGTCACCTGCCCCACATGCTTCACCTTCCCATGTGCCTCGCCTGCCCACCTATATCACCTGTCCCACCTGCCCACCTACCTCACCTGCCCCACATGCTTCACCTTCCCATGTGCCTCGTCTGCCCACCTATATCACCTGTCCCACCTGCCCACCTATGTCACCTGCCCCACATGCTTCACCTTCCCATGTGCCTCGCCTGCCCACCTGTATCACCTGTCCCACCTGCCCACCTACCTCACCTGCCCCACATGCTTCACCTTCCCATGTGCCTCGTCTGCCCACCTATATCACCTGTCCCATCTGCCCACCTATGTCACCTGCCCCACATGCTTCACTTTCCCATGTGCCTCGCCTGCCCACCTGTATCACCTGTCCCACCTGCCCACCTACCTCACCTGCCTCACATGCTTCACCTTCCCATGTGCCTCGCCTGCCCACCTGTATCACCTGTCCCACCTGCCCATCTATGCCACCTGCCTCACTTGCTTCACGTGCCCACCTGCCGCATCTACCCACCTGCCTCACCTGCCAAGGGTGGCATTTTCACAGCCCTCACACTGGGAGAACTCCTCATAAGCGAGATCTCCTGGAAGGGCAAAGCTGTGGGCATAATCCGTTCAGTGCCCAAAAACCAAGGGAACCTGCCTCTCGTAGGCTGGGGGTGGGGATCCCCCATACTGCCTCCAAGTGACAGAGAGGGGCTTCAAGGGACAGGTGGGTGAGAGGGGCTGGGCTGCTCAGATGTGTGAGGAGAAGGCACACACTAGGTGTTGCAGAGAGGATGCAGACAGGGTGTGATGAGCTCTAGAGCCCAAGGACCCAGGACTTCTACCTGGTAGCCAGGCAGCCCTTCACAGGAGCCCACCCCAGAGGCCCGTGGAGGCTCCCCGAGAGTTCAGGGGCAGATGCCATTAGCACCACCGCCCCCTGCAGGTGAGAGCTAAGACAGTCGTTCCCGTGTCCCGGGTCCCACCACCACAGACGGCGCGGGCTGTAGCAGAACCAAGACCTTCCGCTGCACATGCTACTTCACACCCACTCCGAACTGAGCCTCTGCCCCTCCCAAGGCCCTTCCATGATCTCGAGACTTGAGGAAGTCACAGACCCACGCTGACCGAGCTGAAGCAAAACCCACCTCAAACTGGGCGTGGTGGCTCACGCCTGCAATCGCAACATCTGGGGAGGCCGAGGCGGGCGGATCACCTGAGGTCAGGAGTTCGAGACCAGCCTAACCAACGTAGTGAAACTCTATCTCTACTAACTACAAAAACAATCAGCTAGGCAGGGTGGGGCATGCCTGTAATCCCAGCTACTTGGGAGCCCGAGGCAGGAGCATCGCTTGAATCCAGGAGGCAGAAGTTGCGCCATTGCACTCCAGCCTGGGCAACAAGAGCAAAAACTCCATCCAGAAAAACAAAACCAAAAACAAGAAACTCACCTGAGCTGTGTGGCTTGACTCTGTGCCATGCTCAGACATCACAGCCTCTCCCCCATGTGGACATCCCTGCTTAGTTTAGAGCGAAATGGAGAAAAAGCTACTCAGCCATTCCATAAGACATGGGTTTAATCAACGTGGGCTTTGGGGAATAGAAGAGGACTTTGTTTCCTAACCACCATTCTGACCATGGCAATCTCAAACACGGTGCATGCAGTGAGTGTCCACCATTCACCTGGGAATGTGCTGGATCCTCAGAGGGACAGACGAGGGTAGGCAGTGTCACCTGCTGGGGACAGGTGGGCTCTGGGGTCCGAGGGCTCTGGGTGTAATTCTGCTGCCACCACCACTGGGTCTGGGACATGGTGCAAGATAGGGCTCATCCCTGGTGCCCATTTTCTCAAGGAGAGATGAATGTTTCCCTCCCAGGTGGCTGGTGTTCGAAGGAGATGATGGACAGGGGCAGCTCGCTCTGTGCTGGGACACAGCATTGATGGCGCCCACTAACAGCATCTGCTGAGCATTTCCTGCATGCCCGGCCCTGCACCCAGAGCTTCCTGCGCATTTCCTCACAAATCCACATGAACACCATCTGGGTAGTTACTGGTATTCATATTTCATAGATGAAGAAATCTAGGAGTTGGTGTTCCTGCCTTTAAATACATCACTTCTGTGTATTTAAGGGAGTCAAAGTGGATACACTCAAAAGAGGATCCCGCAAGGGGTTTTTGCCACAACACGAAAGGGAAGGACGCCACCCTGGAGGCACGGGGAGCTCGGCCTCGGCTCCAGCTCCGCCCCTGCCTGCTGTGTGCATCTTGGCATGGCTGGAGGTTGCTGCATCTCCCTTGTCCATCAGGACTAGCTTCCCTGGGCTGCTGTAACAGGTCACCACAGACTGAGGGGTAAGAAGTCCAAGATCAAGACATCTAAGGGCCATGTCCCTCCCAAGGTCCTAGGGGAGGACCCTTTCTGCCTCTCCAGCTTCTGGAGGCCCCAGGTGCTTCTTGGCTTGTGGCTGTATCACTCCCATCCCTGCCTCCCTCCTCACACGGTCCTCCTCTGTGCAGCTGTGTCTTCACGTGGCATATTCTGGGTGTCTGTGTCCACATTTCTCTATTCCTGTGAAGACACTTAGCGTCAGAGTAGGGCCCAGCAATCCAACGCAAGCTCATCCTAACTCGATTATTCCTGCAAAGAACCTGCTTCCAAATTAGCAAACATCCACAGGTTCTAGCAGTCAGGATGTGAACACATCAGTTGGAGGACAGAATGTGACCTGCCACACCACGCGTTGCATCAGAAAGTCATTGATGCCTCGCACGGCTCTTACGAGATTAAATGAGATCATAGAGAGAAAAGGCTGAAGTTGTCTTTTGCTCTTGCAGTTCTATCTAAGAATCTATTGAATGTTGAGAAGTGTGTTGGGATAAGGATGTGCTGTGGTTACGTGCATCGTAACCGGTTGGCTACTGAGAGCTCCCGGAAAAAAAAGAAATTGGCACAGAAGTGGCCTAGGAGAAAGGGGATCTTCCTCACCCGAACATCGGGCCTCTGCTTCGGCTTATTCCCCATCCTCAGCAATGGGCTCCTCCCACAGCTCAGGCAGCTCCGGCCTCCTGAGTCAAGTGGGGTCAGGCTCCTCTGAGCCAGACTCCACCTCAGTCTGTGGTGACCTGTTACAGCAGCCCAGGGAAGCTAGTCCTGATGGGCAAGGGAGATGCAGCAGCCTCCAGCCATGCCAAGATGCACACACTGGACATGCTTGATGCATTATGAAAATGCCCCTTTCTTAAGGAGAGCACTGAGTGGGCTGACTGAGGCTCCACATAGACAGTGGTTTGCAAGCGCTGCCCAGAGTCAAGAGCAACGTTTAAACCCTTAGACACGGAGGTCACGTCATCCCTGGGAGGGGCCTAGACTGGCGTCCATCTGTCCCCATGGGCTGGTGCCCACTCACAGATGGATGTAAAGCCAGCTCCAGTACCCAGCTCCCCGTGACTCATATGGGCACCCACATCCCACGGCTGGTCTCCCTGTCAGGCTCTGCTGAGCTAGCAAGGAAGTCCAGCACTTTGGAGGGTTGCAGAGGCCACACCTTTTTCTTCAGAAAGTTTATCAGGGAAAGCACAGCATTTGGGAATAGAGGCAGGACCCAGGGAGGGTAACAGAGGAGGAATCAGACCCTGCGCCAGCCCCAAAGTGGCAGTGGGGAGGGTGGTAGGGAGCAGAGGAGCTCAGCCACGTGCAGTGCAAGCCGGGCTCGTTCTGTGTGTTCTGCCGCTGTGCACAGCACACACTCTGCCATAAATACAGAGGCAAATCCTGCCACAGTAGCTTCCCCTCAGTGCTTTATTCACTCTGTACCCACAGTCCAGTTATCAGCTCAAAGCCAGGCTAACAGACTTCGTGAGACTTGGCAGCTTCTATTGCAGAGGGCAGAAAGCTGCTTGTACTCTCTTTCCCTGGGCTTTGTTGAGTGTCTATTTTGTGCCAGCCAGCATGCCAGACGTCCGGAACTTGCAAATGAATACCAGGCTCCCAACGCACCAAGGCTGTGTATTTGGAGGCTGACAGACTCCAGCGTGACCTGCACCCCACCAGGTGTGCAGCGGTGCTCGGTTGGAGGGCCCAGTCCCCAGCTCTGCGACAGAGATGGGGGACCCGCTGGAGAAGATGTGTCCCGGGTCCCTGCTTTCCAGCTATGTGTTGTCCTGTTAGAGAAATGGAATGAAATCCTGGTGTCTGGGGATGGGGTGAGGAATCGTATAATGTTATGAAACTAGAAAGGATCTCAGGAATCACTGAAGGCTCCCTACTCATTACAGAGTTCACAAACCTGGGAGCCAAAGAGATGAAAATAAATTCGAAGGCTCAGGTTTAGAACAAAACCCAGGTTTCCCTAAATCACATAGAGTGAATTTATGCCACCCCACGTGCTGCTGGAGATCAGACGCTCCTGGAAGGGGCACTCGGACAGAAGCAGCCGCAGCCAACACTGAGAGCAGCAATCCACACCCAGAAGGCTCTCGGTGAATGTCCTGCACACGCACCGGTAAGCAAACAGGGACATGAATGGATTCCACTGAAGCGGGCCTGTGTCCTCTCTTCTGAAACCCACAAACATGACCTTTTGGGAAAAGGGTCTCTGTGGATTAGGGATCTGTAGATGAGATCATTCCTGACAAACTGGGTGGGCCTTAAATATAAGACGTGTTCTTAGAGACAGAAGAGGAGGCCATGTGAAGATGGCGGCAGAGATTGGAGCCGTAGGGCTACAGCCAAGGTGTTCCCGGGGTCCCCAGGAGCTGGAGGAGGCAGGAGGTGGATTAGGCAGCTCAGGCTGCTGTAACAAAATGCTGCCGACTGGGCAGCTTCAACAACAGACATGTATTTCCCACCATCCAGGAGCCTGGGAAGTCCAAGGCCAAGGTGCTGTCAGCGGTGTTTTCCAGTGAAGCCTACTTCCCGGCTTGGAGACGGTGCCCTCTTGTGTGTGCTCACACGGTGTGTGTGTGCCTGGGGGCACACAGCTCTGTGTCCCTCCCTCTCCTGGCTTGGAGACGGTGCCCTCTTGTGTGTGCTCACACGGTGTGTGTGTGCCTGGGGGCACACAGCTCTGGTGTCCGTCCCTCTTCTTGTAAGGTCACAGTCCTATTGGATTAGGACCCCACCCTTATGACTTCACTTTAATTACCTCCATGAACAGCCCACCTCCAAATACTGTCACGTGGCGGTAGGGCTTCGACCTAGAAATTTTGGGTAGATACAATTTAGTCCATATCAGAAGGATCCTCCTCTAGGGCCTTCAGAGAGAGCATGGCCCTGCCAGCACCTCGATCTCAGACTTCTGGCCTCCAGAACTGGGAAAGAACACGTTTTTCTTGTTATGAAACTGGCAGCTTGTGGTCCTGTGTTACAGCAGCCCAGAACATTAGTGCAGCCACAGTGGTGTCCCGATCCCCCTGCCGTTCTTTCATGGCTCGGCCAGGCCACTGCACATCTGCTCATTGGGGAAAGAAAAGAAAATGAGTGGGATGATGTGAAGGGAAGATGGTTCGACTTCGACCAGCATGGACATGATTTGCAATTAAATGATTGTCTCCCTTGTGAACTTACTAATTTTGTGCAGGGCAGCCATGGCCAACTACAAAAAGTTCTGCTTTTGCAAAAAGACAGGAGGAGAGAGAAAAGTTAAGGCTGCCGGTGAATGACATATTTTCCTGCTTTTAAACACTATACATGGTTCTTGATAGTAGGGATCTATTGTGTGTGCATGTGTTTTATCATTATGATATGGCGAACTACTCCTTCTTTTATAATTATCATTTTAGGAAAGTTAGTAAAAGATGCCCATGGGTTGGTTGAACTGGAAAAATGTGACTTAATCTTCCTTCCCCTGCCATAACTCCTGGAAGCCACCCCAGCCACATTTCCTGTCTCCGTTACTCCAAATTTGACTTGAAGGGCAGGCTGCTCTCCTTCCCCAGGTGATACGCGTCGGAGCTGAGTGGTTGCCAGCTTAGAGGGGCACGGTTCTTTTCCTCTTCTTTCCATCAAACTCTTCTTTTCCTCCCTCACCACGCAAAGTGCATGTGTTTCATCCTTCTGGTGCTGAAGCATCACCCTTGCCTGCAGTGTCTTCAGTCTAGGTGAGTAGCTCTCCCATCTGACTGGTCCCTTGTCTCCCAGCCTGGGGCTCGATGGAGTCTCCATCTTTCTATCACATCTTCTTGCACCGGAGCTACAGTGATCCCAGAACGGCTTGGCCTTGTGCGTGGCTGCTTGTGGTCCGTAGGAAGCATGCGTATATTCTTTCCCTGGACAACTCAGGAATATGGGATGATTCCAATGCAACAATAATTCATCACTGTGCTGCCCTCAGAGCTCCTAATGAGCCACCTCCCCCCGCCAACCCCTGTGAAAAAATCACAAAACTATGACCCAGACACAGAGCAGTCAGGAGGGGGCTCCCAGGGGTGATGTTCACAGCAGAATAGTGATGAAGTACAAAACCACATTCCGGGTTGACGTGGTCCTAGGCAGGTCCCCCTGCCTCCCCCTGGCTGCTAGAAGAAGAAAATCTTCTTAGAGAAAAACAGTCCTAATTTAGGGCCACAGGACCATCCCAGGCAGAGTTACAACAATGTCCACCAAGAAAGTGACGACACATAGAAATCAGGGGAAACTACAAGGAAAACGTATATTCCCAAAATTTGCAAACACCAGAATTTTCAGACAGCATACAGTAGAGGAATGCATAGATATTCAGAGAAATAGAAGGTATAATTATAAAAATGAGCAGGCAACAAGAGGCTTGTGGATAAATTTGAAAATAAATACAAAAATTTAAAAATAGAGCTACCATGTGATCCCACCTCTGCGTATATAACCAAAGGAAATGAAACCAGTGTCTGAAAGTGATAGCCGTACCCTCATGTTCATTGCAGCATTAATATTATTATGTAGAAGAGGTGTAAACAACCTCCATGTCCATCAACAAATGAAAGGACAAAGAAAATACAGCACACATAGAATGGAATATTACTCGGCCACAGAAAAGGAAACTCTGCCATTTATGACAATATGGATGAAGCTGGAGGATATTCTGCTAAGTGGAATATGCCAGACACAGAAGGGCAAATACTACATGATCTCACTCACATGTGGAATCTAAAAACATGTGGAATCTAAAAACATTGAACTCATAGAGGCAGAGAGGGGGACTGTGGTTTCTAGAGACTGGGAGTGGGGAAATGTTGGTCAGGTGATATAAGATGTCAGTTCTGGGGTCTAATGCAGTATGGTGACTACAGTTAATAATGCACTATTGTGTAGGCCAGGCAGCAGCTCCTGTGTGTAATACCAGTGCTTTGGGAGGCTGAGGCAGGAGGATTGTTTGAGATCAAGTGTTGGAGACTGTAGTGAGCTAAGATGGCCGTTGCATTCCAGCCTGAGTGACAGAGCAAGATTATCATCACCATCACCAACATCATACTACATTGTATACTTGAAATTTGCCAGGAGCATAGATCTTAAGTGTTCTCAATACACACACACACACACACACACACACGCACTGATAGCTATGTAAGATGAGTGTGTTAATTAACTTGATTATCGTAATCATTTCACAATGTATACTTATATCTATGTGTCATGTTGTAGATGTTGGATATATTTGGTTTTTATTTATCAATTATACCTCAAAAAACTGAAAAACATACGAAAGGAACTCCTAAAAATTAAAAAAACTCTATTTTTTATTTGTAATAAATATTTACATAATAAAATGGATTTATTTTATATATAATATATATTAAGTCTATGTGATTTATTAAACTAAAAATTATAAATAACTCAGTGGATGAATTAAATGTCCAGTGAGTCATGATTATAAAAAAATGAAAGAAATTAAAGATATGTCAAAAAAGGTTTATAGAAAGAAGATGTGATTTGTAATTTGAGACATAAAGGACAAAAAAGGAGAGAAGGCCTCACATACCGTCAAGGTCCAGAAAAGAGGAGAGAGAAAAATGGAAGAAAAGCAATCTGAAGAACTAATGCCTAAAAATTTTCTAGAAATGATAAAAAGCATGACACAGGCCTGTTTCAGGATGCACCACATATCCTCTGTAGGAAGACTTACTGAAATCTTTGCCTTCTCTTGTTTTAGCAAAACTGCAAAACATTAAAGGCAAGGAGAAGATGTGAAGGAGAAAGAAAGGAATGACAATTAGAAAGCTAGAAGGCCCCTCAAGAGCAACCACGAAAGACAATGAAACAATATCTTCAAAACGTTGATGGAAAAGCATTTTTATTCAGCTACACTGTCTTTTCAGTACAAGAAAAAAATGCTGTTAAATAAATAAGAGGGATATTTCACCAAGAGTTCTAAACTGAAGAACTTTCTGAAGGATACACTTCTGAGAAAAGAAAAATGATCCCCAAAGAAGCATCTAAAATAAAAACAAATGGTAAGTCTATAAAATGGAAAACAAATATGTAACTCAAATTCTGCCCCTATAAATTAAGAATAAGAACAATGATTAACGTAAGTGTTAAGAAGAGGAGATAACCTTGAAATTATTGAGAAAGATCATGTGAGCAAAGTGATGGTAATTATAGATAATTTTTTTTTCTGGAAGAATGTTAAGATATTCTTTTTCATTTATTTTCCTTTTTGTTTTTTAACTTTTAAGTATAGGAGTACATGTGCATGTTTGTTATATAGGTAAACTAGTGTCGTGAAAATCTGTTGTACAGATCATTTTGTCGCCCAGACATCAAGTCTAGTATCCGTTACTTATTTCTCTAGATCCTCTCTTTTCTCCCACCCTCCACCCTCTGATAGGCCCCAGTGTCTGTTATTGCCCTCTATGTGTCCATGTGTTCAAATCATGTAGCTCCCACTTAAAAGTAAGATCATGCAGTATTTGGTTTTCTGTTTCTGTGTTAGTTTGCTAAGGATAATAGCCTATGGCTGCATCCATGTTTCTGCAAAGGACACGATCTTGTTCATTTTAATGGCTGCACGGTATTCCATGGTGTATCTGTACTACATTTTCTTTACCCAGTCTACCATTGATAGACATTTAGGTTGATTCCATGTCTTTGCTATTGTGAATAGTGCTGAAATGAACATAAACAAGCATATATCTTTATGATGGAATGATTTAGATTTCTTTAGGTATATACCCAATCACGACACTGCTGAGTTAAATGGTAGTTCTGTTTCTAGGTCTTTAAGGAATTGCCAGACTGTTTTCCACAATAGTTGAATTAATTTACACTCCCACCAACAGTGTATAAGTGTTCATTTTTCCCTGCCACAACAGCATCACCTGTTACTTTTTGACTTTTTAATAATAGCCATTCTGACTGGTGTGTGATGGTATCTCTCTGAAGTTTTAAATTGCATTTCTCTAATGATCAGTGATGTTGAGCTTTCTTTCATATGCTTGTTGGTAGCATACATGTCTTCTTTTGAAAACAGTCTGTTTCTGTCCTTTGCCCACTTTTCAAGTTATTTGTTTTGTTCTTACAAATTTGCTTAAACTCCTTATAGATGCTGAATATTTGTCCTTTGTCAGATCCATAGTTTGCAAATTTTTTTCCCATTCTTGAGATTGTCTGTTTACTCTGTTGATAGTTTCTTTTGCCGTGCAGAAGCTCTTTAACTAGATTTCATTTGTCAATTTTTACTTTTGATGCAATAGCTTTTGGCGTCTTTGTCATGAAATCTTTGCCTGTTCCTATGTCCAGAATGGCATTGCCTAGGTTATTTTGCCACATTCTGTAGTTTCTTTAATTCTAGATATTAGATTGAATTTGCATAGCAATTACCAAGTTTAGTCAAAATAAAAATAGATTGTACAAATTTTATATCAGTAGAGAGAAAAACAGAAAATAGGGCAGAGTAAAAATCTCAGCCTAAATAAAGAAAAAGAAAAAAAAAAAGGAGACAAAAAAGTCCAGAGCAGACAGAATGCAAAATGGTAAGATGATAGAGACAACTCCAAATGTGCTAGTGATCCAAATACCTCCAAGTGAAGTCAGCTCACCAACCGAGACAGACCTTGTGATATAGTTTGTATCTGTGCCATTGCTCAAATATCATGTCAAATTGTAATCCCCAATGTTGAAGGTGGGGTCTGGTGAGAGATGATTGCATCGTGGGGGTATAATTCCCCCTCTGGTGCCGTTCTTGTGACAGAGTTCTCATGAGATAAGGTTGTTTAAAAGCGTGTGGCACCTCCTTCCATGGTGTATCTTTTTTTCTGCTTCAGCCGTGTGACATGCCTGCTCCCGCTTCACCTTCTACCATCACTGAAAGTATCCTTTGGCCTCCCGGGAAGTGGAAGCTGATATGCTGTCTGTACAGCCTGCAGAATGGTGAGCCAATTAAACCTCTTCTTTTTAATCTTTTTAATCTTTTTAATCAATTACCCAGTCTCAGGGATTTCTTTAAAGCAATGTCAGGATGGACTAATACAGAAAATTGGTACTGAGCAGTGGGGCATTGCTATGAAGACACCTGGAAGTGTGGGAGCAGCTTTGGAACTGGGTAGTAGGCAGACGTTGGAAGAGTGTGAAGGACACAGAAGACAGGAAGAGGAGGGAACATTTGAAAGTTCCCAGAGACTTGTTAAATTGTTGTGACCCAAAGGCTGATAGTGATATGGACAATGAAGTCCAGACTGAGGAGGTCTCAGGGAAATGAGGAACTTACTGAAACTGGAGCAAAGATCACTTTTGTTATGAAATTGTTATCTTCAGCCCAGGATCATGACTGCATCTCTTTAATGTTATTTAAAGGTTAAATAAAGTCATTTAAAAGTATTTAAAGTCCATTTTTGTGGTTCCTTACTAACGTGTCTGGCTCACCCATGGTTCTTGGGTTTCACCACATAGGGTCTGAAAATGCTTGTTTTAATGCCTACAGAGCAGGAAAAAAAATAAAATAAAAAACAACAACATATGTCCCGCGGGTTTGGATGAGCAAGTTCTCCTTTAAATAGCTGCCCTTGCCCACCCCTTATCTCAGTGCCACAAGCAATGCTGAGGCAAGAAGAACCTCTCCTTTAAAGCCTGATGCCTCAGAGCTTTTCTGAGAGGCAGTTCTCAGTCAGCCCTCATCAAAAGCATCTAAACATGACCTCTGTAAAAACACACTACCCGGATGAGAAAATCTGGGGAAAGCTCAGGAATGTGCATTTTCAACAAGCTCCTCGGTGATGCCAGGGCAGCTTAAGCCTGGAATTGTGATTTAGAGTCAAGGGTGAGCTTAAATGCCTGTGCAGAGGAATGGCATTTGGTCTTAAGGTGCCTGTTCAGCCCTTTGTCCCATCCTCCCCCTCCTCGCGCGGCCTGAGATCTGTCCACATGAGGAACCACAAAGGGACCACCAATGCCTGCAGGAGAGAGAAGCTGATGGATGTGCTGGACAGACCTTTGGAAATCTATGAAAACACAATTGTCTTGAAAGTAACACTTTCCTTTATAGAAGCCAGATTTTATTTTCTGATAAAAAACAGATTTATGGATTCTAACACGTTAGGCCTTAGAGAACTGGACATAGATTTTTATATCATAAGCCACAAGGTAGGGAGAAATGGTTGATGTCCTGTGAGCTGCACTCTCACTGAAAGGGATGTAAGAGTTTCACCAGCAGGCACAGCTGGAGCTCCAGACACCTCGTGGGTCCATGACAAAGGGCCTGGAGGCCCCTCCTGGAGATGTCCCTATGGGCACATGGGAAGGTTCTACAGAAACTCTGGCAGAAGCATCAATTAAGAGCAGAACCTGAGGGGAGTGAACTTTTGCTCACCACTTAATGAATAACCTAGGAACTGTGACCCTCAAGGAAAAGACCTTTATCCAACGTGGTACCAGAGAGCGTAGGGTAGTGATGGCTGAGCAAGTTGGGTTTGGGGGCTGGACCATTTGCAAACTCCTCAAAGTACTGCACATTCCATAGTGGAGGAAAGCAGAAAGTGGCCAGGGCCCACCCCTCCACCACAAAAGGAGTGGAGTACCCAAGCCAACGGGGAGAATGGGAGAGAACCTGAGCTGAAGGAGACAGAATGGACTGGCCTTGGGACTGGAGGCCACAGCAGGACCGAGTATCTCCACAGTGGTTGCCTGTGCGCCAAGACCGCAATCCTGGTAACATGCGCCCTGAGCTTGAGTCCACAGCGTAGAGAAGGTAGCCCACGATCCTGGTGCCTACCTCCCCAACCCAGGACAATGCCAGGGCATGAATCACTGAGGGGGACAGAGGAGAAGAGTGATGGGGAGAGCCGTTGAACTGCTGGGGAGAGCATTCACCCTGAAAAAGTGAGGTTCGAGTTTGAAGGAGCTGAGTCACCTTGCATTGCTGGGAAGTTCATGATTTTTCTGCTGCCGAGAGAAGTGGGGGCTTGTGCACTTCATGCAGTTCGGTTTTAGAGAAATACGATCATCTGCATCTTTGCAAATCCTCCTTTCAGGAATGTACATTATTAACCGAGTGCCCTTGTACCTAAAACTACTTACAAGCCATACAAATGGTATATGTCCCCCCGCTACTGCATCCCCAATAAATCACCCCATCAAGAAGGAGAAACATTGCCCCAGGCTGAAAGCATCAGTGATAGTTTTTGGAGGGTGCAGTGCTTTAGAAGCAGCGTTTTTTCAAGTTAAGTTAAAGACGTTAAATACTCTTAGAATCCATGTCCACCCCTATCCATGTCCGTGAGGACAGACTCCTCGGCGGAAGATGAAACTGGTGTCATGAGAAGGATCAGCTTCACGGTCAGCTCCCAGGTCTGCTGGGTGACTGACCTTGGTTTTCTCTTCTGTAAAATGTGAACACTGCTGCCTAAGGAGTTTCTGGGAGTCACAGATGATCTATGTAAAGGCACGTCTGTAAACTGCAGGTGCGCACATCTGAAGATGTGAGTGAGGCACCATCTCCTGTATGACTTAGAGGCACCGTCCATGCTTCCCTGTGACTCCTGTGAGACCCACAGGGGACCCCTACTGTGCTGTGACAAGTGACCACACTTTCCCCTTTTCCTGAACTTGCTGACAGGCCAGACCCAGGCCCCACCTTCACTTCTGTGTTGCCAGAGATTACGATTGCTTGTCCCCTGAAACCGGCTACACACAGAGACAAACGTTTCCCCATCAGCTGACGGAGACCTCGCCGACTGCAGAACAATCTCAAGAGCAAATCACTCAGCGGCGACCCGCCTGTGCCTCCCTATGAAAGTGCGGCAGAGCCACGCTGCTGAGACGTGAATTGGATCTGGGGAGCTCCCCCTATTGCAGTAAGCTAAGGACATTATCTCCTGACTTGAGCAGTTTGAAACTTCGTCAACATCTATAGCTGCATTTATATCTATATCTGTCTAATCTCTATCATCCACCTATCTACCTATTGTCTATCTATCATCTGTCTAATTAGCTCTTAGCTTACCGTGTAGACAAATAGGCTAGGGGTTGGACCTGATGGTTGGGTAGCCGTCCATCATTTATCTATCTAATCTCTGTTGTTTATCTGTGTGTCTATCTACCTACCTACCTACCAACCTATCATCTATCTGTTCATCTAACCTCTGTCTGTCACCTATCTAGTCTCTGTTGTCTATCATCTATTTATCATACATGCATATGTACACACATATCCACACATATAGATATAGTATTTGTGCCTGTCTAGTCATTTCCAATATATAATCTTTTTTTTTTTTTTTTTTTTTTTTTTTTTTGAGACGATGTTTTGTTCTTGTCGCCCAGGCT
This sequence comes from Macaca thibetana thibetana, assembly GCF_024542745.1. Taxonomy (NCBI): domain Eukaryota; kingdom Metazoa; phylum Chordata; class Mammalia; order Primates; family Cercopithecidae; genus Macaca; species Macaca thibetana. The sequence goes on from NC_065590.1 coordinate 104,589,493, forward strand.
GGAAGGTAATGGTGTGATCTCGGCTTACTGCAATCTCTGCTTCCTGGGTTCAAGCGATTCTCTTGCCGCAGCCTCCCAAGTAACTGGGATTACGGGCATGCACCACCATGCCTAGCTAATTTTGCAGTTATTTTATTTTATTTTTTTAGTAGAGATGGGGTTTCTCCATGTTGGTCAGGCTGGTCTCCAACTCCTGATCTCAGGTGATCTGCCTGCTTCAGCCTCCCAAAGTGCTGGGATTACAGGCGTGATTCACCACACCCTGCCCTGTGTAATCTTTTTCCAACTTGATGTTTCCTTGGTTTGGGGCATGAAAGAGAATGTAGCTTAGAGCTGATCCTAAAAGTTCGCTGCCCCAGATGTGGCCCATGGACAGCGAGTATCGGCATTGCTGGGATGCAGGCCAGAGACACTCCCTGTGAAGGACTCCGTCGTGGATATTTCAGCCTTTCTGGGCCACACAAGGTCTCTGTTGTTTGGTCTCCCTTTTTTTTTTTTTTTTCCCAACCCTTTAAAACTGTAAAAAGCCATTCTTAGCTTGCTGTGTACACACACAGGCTAGGAGCTGGGGCTGGTCCTTGGGTGGGTGGCAGTTGGTGGAGTCCTGACCTAGGAGGCGGTTAGAAAGGTGGAATCACAAGCCTTTGCCTACCTCTACTGAAGCAGAATTTGCATTTTAACAAGAGACCCGGGAGATTTGTGTGCCTATTATAAAGTTTGAGAAGCAGACAACTTATTAATCCATGTCAACTAAGGTAGAGGCTGATTTTCATATTTGTCATTTATAAATGGATTTTATTGAGATATTCGGTACCTCCTTTGCTGCAATCCGTGGTCTGAACCACATTATGCAGTACTTTTAAAATACAGACACACAAACGTAGGTATTGCACCTTCCGTGAGCGTTTCACAGGATCCCAGCACATGCAGCTGAGGGATGTTTGCTCTGTGCTCTGAGAGCAACGGAGAGCTAGTGACCTGCTGTGCTTCACTGACCCGGAAATAGCTCTGCACTTAATTTTAATTTGCTGTGGGTGGAAACGGTGCTCTCCTTCTGAGGAGAAAAGCGGCAAAGCCCCACGCGGGTGACAGGCTGAGGCTCGATTGATTGCACAGACATCTAACGGCGAGGGGAGGCCGGGCCGCTGCAGAGCCCCGCGCCATCTTCCTGCACCGGGGAAAGAAGCGCCGGCGGCAGCTTCCCCAGACGCTGGCGAGCTCCGTGCTCCACCTCGGAGGGGCCGTGGGGGCCTCCCCAGAACCAGAGGCCGCCTGGGCTTGGGCTCCTTACAGCTAAAAGTAGACTCCAGGCCTAGGGGAAAGGCCCAGAGAAGGGACACTGCGATCCTCTGGCAGGACTGATTTGTTCTGTCTTCTGCAACTGGACCACCTCAGGCAACGCGAAGGTGTCTTCAAGGAGAGCTCTGGGGTCCCGCAGGCCCCACTTCCCACCTCTTCTCACTGACCTCAGGCACAGGTGGCCTCTGTGATCCCTCCCGCTCCCGGTCCACTCTCATCACAGACACCCGGGAGCCTGTGTGCCCAGACTCTGAGGGCCCTTCTTAGGGCCCTGCTCTTTTTTTTTTTTTTTTTTTTTTTTTCTCTTTCTTTCTTTCTTTTTTGTTTTATTTGAGACAGAGTCTCGCTCTTGCCACCCCCTAGGCTGGAGTGCAATGGCATGATCTCGACTCACTGCAACCTCCACCCCCCGAGTTCAAGATATTCTCCTGCCTCAGCTTCCCAAGTAGCTGGGATTAGAGGCACCCGCCACCACAACCGGCTAATTTTTGTATTTTTAGTAGCTCATCAGATTGGCCAGGCTGGTCTCGAGAACTCCTGACCTCAGGTGATCCACCTGCCTCAGCCTCCCAAAGTGCTGGTCTGGTAGTTCTTTACAGCAACACAAGAAAGGCCTAACACCCCTGGGTTCTGCTAAGTGCCAGGCCGCCTCCTGGGCATTTGGACTGGGCAGTGGGTTGCCTCCCCGTCACTCTTGTCTTGTGGCAGCTGTGCTCCCTGCCCTCTGAGACAGATGGGCTCAGCAGGGTAGGCTGTGGAGCCTTCCATGCTTCCCCGCAGGCCAGGCTGTCTCCAGAAAGTGCTTGGGGCTGCACCCACCATCTCCCACAACGTAGGGGAACTGCTGGAGACAGACATGCAGGGATGGGAGTGTTGGGTGCTGGGGACAGGTTTTTCTCTAAATAGATAATAACCTTCCCAAAGTCACTGAATACCAACAGGCAGAGCTAGAATTCTAATACATATTTTTCTGACATCAGTTTCCTCCACCTCATGATGACACGGCATTGTTTCTCGTTGTAAACTCTCAAAATCCAGTGGCATTAACGTTCAGGACCCTCTGCTCTTTTGTATTTCTTTGGTCTGTTTTCTTAACACTGGTGAATGTTGTACAGATGTTTTAGCTAATGGCAGAACTTGAACACAAAGGCTGGAAATTGCATGTCTCTATTTAGTAGCCTGTTTGCTGGTCTTTAGGGTCATGTGAAGCATCTTTTGTTGCAAGGAATGTTGGTGTTTTCCCTGTAGAACGTCTCCATTTTTTTTTCTTAATTAAAATGAACCTACTAGAGGTAAAATTTCAGCTAAGCACAATGCTCCCTGGGGGAAAGACCTCTGTCTGCAATGTTTGCAGCTCAGGTGTGTCCCAGTGACTAGGCTCAGGCCAAGGAGATGTAGGCAAAGGAGCTGTGTCTGATGCTTGGGAAATGTTCTTCTAAACTGGGGATACCCCCGTTTCCCTCCCTCCTCCTGTGCTTTGGGATGTGGATAGGATGGGTGAGGGCAGGCTCAGGACCCTACACAGCACTGTGGCCCAGCAACACACTGGGAAGACTTGAACCCCACTGCTAAGGATGCCAGCGAACCCTGGACTGCCTGGTTCTGGGAGCTTTCGATGGGGATGTGACCTTCTGCTTTGTTTAGTCATTATAATGCTGACATTTCCATCACACACAACTGCAATGATCAGTGTATGCCCCTCACAAGAGTTGAGATGAAGGGCGATGCCTCAGACCAGTGACTTTCCTAGATGCTCTCCAGACCCTGAGTCCTGAGCTTTGTGGACCCAGAACTCAGGCGAGAGCTCAGAGGACACATAATTTTGCCTTTCCCCCAAATCCCCGTGCTTCTGACAGGGCCCCGGTGGGTGGTGAAACGAAGGGTTTGAAAGCATCGTTAATTGTTCTCTGCTGCCTGCATCCTCTCTCTCTTTGGACTTGACAACTATTAAATGATCTAAAGGCAACTCTCTTTTCTAAAGACCACTTACAGCCTCCCCCTCTTCTCAGCCTCTGTGATCATCTCCCTTTGTCCCCACCATTTATACAAAGCCCTGTGCTGTCACCCACTGGAGCATCAGCCTGCCTCCCCACCCTTCAGTGGTCTTAAAACTTTGCCCCTCTGAATTCTCTTTCTGTCTCCATACCTATTCAGGCTACATCTCAGCAAGTCATTCTCCTGGAAAATATATCAGAATAACTCTGGCTGAATTAGTATGTTAATAATAGCTACAGATCAAGGATATTTGCACTAGGCAACTCTTCAACTCAAAGGCATCCATTTATTATATGAGAATGTCAGGCATGAGGAGCTGGCTTGGGAGACACAGGCATTTTGGATTTAGTTTCCCACACCCTGAAAGTGTTTGCCTGACCACAGCACATTTCCTGTCCACGCTTAGAGCTAAATCTAAAACATTACATCGAGTTTCTGAAAGGGCTGTTGTCATCCAAGGGGGACCGTGGTGGAATCATCGTGGTGGTTTTCTGAACAGCTGAGATGAACGCATCAGAAGGTACCCAGAGATCCCTTGGCTCTGGAGGAGCCAAACAGACCATGTCCCGGGAAACTGGGGTGTCCAGCTCTTTGCACCTCAAGTTTCTATACGGTCAGTCTCCACTGGGCTGGATGGTGCAGGACGCACACCAGGCTGGCTTTAGCCCTGAACAGAAGCTATTACACTCAGAGGTCGCCTCTCTATCTTCCCAGGCCCTCTCTTGCCAGGCAGCGGAGCATGGGTTGAGGAGGAAGGCATCCAACCTGATTAGATGGGTCCCCTATGCAATATTTATGATCTTAAGTAAATTATTTATATTTTACTGCTCAAATATCCTCAACTATAGATTGCAGGTAATCATACATGTTTGAAGGACTCTAAGCATTAAACGAAGTATTGCTAAGTCCCCAGTACCGTGCGCGTCAGTGGTCACGCCTGGCAAGTGATTTCCACACTTTCTTTCTTCTCTCCTGCACCTGGGGTTTCCCCCCTTCCCTTTTCCTCTTTCTCTGCTCCTTTCTTCCCACTCTCCTAATTGGCACTGGGAGTTTTCTGTCAATGGATTCATTGGCAATTCACTGGAAATTCTAGCAGGTAAAGGCAGTGAGTTTTCTTGAGGATGTCATAAAGGATTTAAAAAATCGAGCCAGAGCTGGAAAAAGAGGAAGAAAGAAGAAAAGGAAGGGGCCTGGGATGGGAAGTTAAACATTTTTTTTTTAAGGGAGGAGGAAGAGAGGCCTGAGTGCAGGCAGAAAAGTTCAGCGCTTTTTCTTCTCCCAGCTTCCACGTGGCCCCTGGAAACCCACTGCAGCTGGTTTTCCTGGGGGCTCCTAGGCTGTACCCCAACTGTGGGTGACGCCAGCCAGTCTCCACTTCACATCTTTCTGGAGACTTGGCAGGTTATGGCGGGTGGCTGCAAACCTTCCTCTGCAAGCAACCTTACCCTGGGAGTTTGGTGAGGACAGGGCAGGGGTTGGCGAAGCTGTGCCTGTCACCTGTTGTCAACTGGTGGATCTGATTTATTTGATTCAACAAATATTCATTTGAATGAAAGAATTCATGCACATATCCATCGCACGCTTTTGCCTCACAGCCCCTGTGCTGCACACGGGAGGTGCAATATAACCACACACATCTGTCCCCGAAGCCCTCACTGCTGAGGAGGAACCTGGGGAAACGTTCCCAGGAGAGCTGGGAGGGGCGCAGCCGGCTCTACTAAAAATAGAAATCTGCTAGTGTTCAGACCCACCGTCTCCTCCCACTCCTACTTTCAGCACGCCCTAAATTATTCTCACCATGAGCTTCCCCTGCAGGGAAGAGGGAAATAAATCATCGAGTTTGTCCATTCTTTTGCAGGGTCATTTGGACCCTGAGGAAACTGTAGGTTCATGTTTAGGTTTTACAGACATGGTGACCTTTCCTATTGTCTCTGCTCCCAAGCCTCGAGGGGAAGCAAACTGGAGGTATGAGTGGGCCAGAGCTTCCGTCTAGAAAAACTCCAGGGAGAGTTTTACTAGAAAACAACATATGTGCTTCTGAAAATTACCATGCTATTCAAAATCCTGCAATAAAAACCCCAGGGTGTATGAGATTGAAGACAAAACACTCAAAATCTGAATCAGTGACACGTTTAGAGGAGAAAGAGAGAGACAGAGAGAGAAGAACCTAATAAAAATGTCAGCACAGCCCTTCCACATGTAAATGGTTAAGAATCAGAATCTTGTCGTAAATGCACCTCTTTGCCTTGAGAGAGACCTGCCGTGAGCTTGTGGAAGTGGCTGTGAGAGGGTCTGCCGCTTGGGGGTTGTCGCGAGTGGTGGAAGGCAGGTTCCCTGAAGTGAGAAGGGAAAACAGTAACGCCTGATGTGTGTGGGTGGCCCTGCACCCCACGAGGAGCTGAGGTAACAGTGGTGTCTGAGGCGTGTTATGCATTTCTAGCTCTTACCTGGTTTGGTTCTTTGGGCCACCCAGTCTTTCTTTCGGATGAGTCCACGCAGACGCTAACGTGAAATCCACATTTGGCCGAAGCTCTTCCCTAACATTTCAATCCTGTTGGAACAAATTGGCTTTTCTGGAACCAGGGATGCCGTAGAACACACTGGCTGGGTATGGTCCCAAAGAAAGCCTGTAGTCCGGTGCAATCGTTACCAGCATCCCCATTTCACTCTCAAACTACCCCCGTTCCAATAGTAGAATTCTCTGGTCATTCTAGGTCTGTTTGGCACCCCGAGGACCAGCAGGCCATCCCACGTGAAAAGTACGTTCTGTAATGAAAGCCTCCGCTTGGTGTGTGGGCCCGTAGTCTCTCCCACAGCTGTGTAGCATGAAAGGTAGGTGGTTCGGCCATTAGCACCCTTCTGTATTCTTTGGTTCCCAGCCCTAAGCCTCCTTTTTAATAAGCTCTTCTCTAATTGAGCCCAAATCAGCTCCTTCTTTCAGACTTCAGCCTCAGTTCCATCTTAGCGGTTATACTGTAACTCTGGGAATGAGTCCAGCCAGATGAAGGAGGTGAGGGATACTCAAGGTCTAAGACTATCAGTTCCATAATTGCTAAATCTCACCATATCTTCCTAAAATTTTTATATTTGTTTTTTATTTTTAATTTCAGTGTGCACAGAAGTCACCTGGAGCACACTTGTTAAAAATGCAGATTTCTGGGCCCCATTAATAGAGATGTTCATTCAGGAGATCTCAGGGATTTAGGAAATCTGCATTTTAAATGAAGACACTGGGTTGTTTTGAGGGGCTGGCTCCATGGCCCACACTTGGGGAGGCGTTGCTCTAGATCCTGGACCTCATAGCCTCATCCCACAGCACTCAGCCTGACCAGCAGCAAGTGGTAAATCATGCTTGTGAATAGATGCAGTGCTGTAGTTCACCTGTCACTCTTTTAAGCTTTGCAGACATTTGAAGATTCAAAGCCAGTTGCTTGGAAGGTGAGCTCTGGGCATGGCAATGCTGCAGTGGAGCGCTGGGGCCTGCACAGCTGAGCAACCTTTCAAAATTAACATCTTTGGCCCTGGTTATCATATCCACAAAACGTTCTGCATCATGCCAATCTCTCAGGGTTATCGCCAAATGAACAAGGGACACTACGCACACATCCTCTCTCAACAATGCAAACATCGTGCCTAACAAAGACAGGCCCTTAATGTTGTTGTTGTTTTAAAAAAGCAAATAACCCATAGAGGAATTAACACTTAAATCCATTATGCACCCTTCATCAGCTGACAGAGCAGACACAAATGGCTGATGAAAACAGAGCCCGGCCACCGCTGGTGGGAGGATTGCGACTCAGTACCAGGAAGAACAGACAGACAGGAGACCCTCCTGACCAGGGAAGGACCGACAGACAGGAGACCCTCCTGACCGGGGAAGGACAGACAGACAGGAGACCCTCCTGACCGGGGGGAAGGACAGGGAAGACCCTCCTGACCGGGGAAGGACAGACAGGAGACCCTTCTGACCGGGGAAGGACAGACAGACAGGAGACCCTCCTGACCGGGGAAGGACAGACAGGAGACCCTCCTGACCGGGGAAGGACAGACAGACAGGAGACCCTCCTGACCGGGGAAGGACAGACAGACAGGAGACCCTCCTGACCGGGGAAGGACAGACAGACAGGAGACCCTCCTGACCGGGGAAGGACAGACAGACAGGAGATCCTGCTGCCCCAGAGAAGGACAGACAGCTGCTCAGGGAAGGATAGACAGACAGACAGGAGATCCTCTTGACCCCCAGGAAGGACGGGCAGACAGCTGCTCAGAGAAGAACAGACAGATGGACAGACAGACAGGAGACCCTCCTGCCCGGGGAAGGACAGACAGACACACAGGAGACCCTCCTGCCCCGGGAAGGACAGACAGACAGACACACAGGAGACCCTCCTGCCTGTTTGCTGCCGCCTGCTCTGCAGGTCAATGTGCTTCCCTCCCCAGACCCACACACTTCGCCACACCTTTGCCAACAGTACAAAGAGCATGCACAGCACATTCATTCAAAGAAAATGAGACAAAAGGAATCAAAAGGCACTTTTGCAAATACACCAGAGGAAAGACGCGCTTCAGATGAAAGAGCGAAAGTCCGCCACGTCAGGGATGACAGAGGCTGGCTCTAAAACATCGGTGCTTCTAAGGCTCTGGTTTGATTAGGAATCACCTGGGGGAGGAAGCAGTGTAATAATTTCTATGTTAGGAAGTCAGGCAGAGGGGGCAGGGAGAGCAACGGAGTGGGGCTCAGTGGCATTAGTCTGGGCAGGCTGGAAGCCTGTCTAGTGGAACTCGCACAGCACACAGACCCAGGCCACTGTCTTTGGGCTTGTCCCTTGCTGACCAGAAGATTTTTGGTCACCTCGCCCCTGAGCCTGAAATTTAAAAGAAAGATGAAGCCTTCCACGTGCCCCTCCCAAACTCGCTCCTCATCCCATCAAAAAATACCCGTTGAAAGGGCTGCGGGCTTTCCAGGGTGCTGTGATGTGTGGCAGCTCCAGAGCAAGAAGAGACGGTGGCTCTTCTGTTCTCGGAATGGATGGGGCCGCCCCTCGGTCATTAGTCCCCGTTCTGGGTACCACACTCAGGAGATGAACATACCTGAGCTGGTGCAAGGACAGCTCTGAGAGGTCTCCACACCCTGCCATAAGGGGAGAGATCCAGGGAACTGAGCATCCTGTTCCTGGAATAAAGTCTTCTTGTTTTGGAAGGGTGGTGGGGTGAAACTCATTGCATTTAAGATACCAGATGGGAGGAGGACAAAACTTTTCTTAGTTCACGCCCTGAACCCATTTTCCAGGCTGGAGGACTCTTGATGCTGTCTGCCCTGCTTGCTTCGTGGGGTGACCACATCTCAAAGGCAGTTCTGGATACATAAGCACCATGAGCTGCCAAGTACTCTGCAGACGTAAAGGGCGTTCCCATCCAAAATGTGAGCGTCCACAGGTCAGCTGGCCGAGCGGCACCCGCCTGCCGTGGTTCTGAGCAGTGCGGGGCATCCCGCTTTGTATCATCCACAAAATTACAAGAAGAAAGCAGGGAGGAAGGCTGCCACTTGAAACAAGTAAATCCTTAGAAGATGCTGGAGATGTACAGACTTTGACTATGCCACAGGGCTGAAATAATCCATTAATTTTCAGAATTGCTGGCCACCATTTCTGAAAACCCGCGAAAGAATGTACAGGAACCATAGCTGGCATGGGGAAAAGCCCTGGGATTTTGCCTTCCTGGATATGAAGATGGCACTTATTCACCTCCACATATCAGCAACGATCTATATTAGCTTGATTTTGCTAATGTGGATGCATTTTTTACACAAAAAACAGGCCCATTCAGCAGCCAGTCCAATTAATATCAATACTATTTTGGTTCTGTTTGTATTAATATATTTACAGGAGTTGGCTAATATGGAATATTCTCAATATGTGAGAGCAGTACCCAGCCTGGGTAAGGCACAGACCTTGTGATCAGACATACCTGGACTGAGAACTCCCAGAGGTGGCTCAGCAGGTAGCACTGGGTTAGTCTCCTAGGCTCATCCTTCTCCACCCCTGCCACTACCTGCTCCTGACTGTCTTTTTAGGAAAGCCCGCTCCATCCCTCCTCAGCTGTGAGCATCCCCCTTTTATTAAATTCTGTACACACGCGTGTGTGTGTATGCACCTAACAATACATATAGCATTGTTGGGTTACTGGGAGCCTCCCCCTTTTATTGAACACACGTGTGCACATGCTTGTGCGTATGCACCTAACAATAAGTATAGCAGAAATAAATTTTAAATTTCCAGACACCTGCAATATAAAACTCAAAATATCTGTATACTGGCTGGGCACAGTGGCTCGTGCCTGTAATCCCAGCACATTGGGAGGCCGAGGCAGGTGGATCACCTGATGCCAAGGGTTCAAGACCAGCCTGGGCAACATGATGCAACCCTGTCTCTACTAAAAAATACAAAAATTGGCTGGGTGTGGTGGTGTACACCTACAGTCCCAGCTACTTGGGAGGCTGAGGCAGGGGAATCACTTGAACTGTGAGGCGGAGGTTGTAGTGAGCTGAGGTCATGTCATTGCACTGCAGCCTGGGTGACACAGCAAGATTCTGTATCGAACAAAAACAAAAACAAAAAAACTGTATATTGTATGCACCTAACAATATGTACAGCAGAAATAAATTTTAAACTTCCAGATACCTGTAATAGAAGACTCAAAATATCTGATTATGCAACATTTTTTCCAAATATGGATGCAATCCATTGCAAATTCCCTGAAATAAAAAAGTCCATCTCACAGAATATTATCTTTCCACATATAATACCATCTGTTTCAATAAAGATTGCATATAAATTCTGATATTTTAATAAAGTTTATAAATGTTGCAATATTTCTCATAAATTTATTAGAAAGTTTATTTCTCATAAATGTAATAGAAACAATTCATAATTCAACCCATGGAACAATGGAAGATATAGCATAACCTTGAAGGCATTATCTAAAACAAGTTAAAAAATTTATAAAACACATGCCCTACAGATTTTAGAGCTCTTTCCAAGAGGATTACCAAACTCTGTGACAAAAGGGAATACAGTGGATACTTAAATGACTTCACTAAAGTGTTTGATACACTTTAGTGTACACTACATTTTCATAAACAATTGACATCCGATTAACTATGAATGTGAATTAATAATAGACTTTCCATACGCCACAATTCTAATATGTACCTACTTCTTAGAATGTGTAAAATTAAAAAGACTAACCACACCAAGTGTTGGTGAGGGTGTGGAAGAACTAGAACTTCCTTTCGCTGCTGGCGGGAATGTAAAATGGTGCAGCCACCTTGGAAAAAAGCTTGTCAGTTTCTTAAAAAATTAAACATATATTTACCATATATGTGATCCAGCCATTCCATTCCTAGATATTTTCCAAAGAGAGAGAAAAATATATTCATACAAAGACTTGCACATGAATCTTCTTAGTGATTTTAATTGTAATAGACCAAGACTGGAAGCAACCCAAGTATCGTGAACAGCCAAATGGATACTCAGATTGTGGTCTGTGCTTAGAATGGAATACTGCCCAGTGATGATAAGAAATGGCCTATTGACATACAGAACAGCATGGCTGTATCTCTAACTCAGCACGCTGCATAAAAGAAGCCAAACAAAAACATTCGCTGTATATCAAGCTTTAAGAAATGCAAATTAATCTATATTAACTGAGGACAGATCAGCAATTGGTTGGGGATAAAGAGAGTAGGAGGAATAGCAGAGAGGGTTAACAAATGGAGCAAAAGGGAGCATTGGAGGTGAACATGTTCACTGCCTTCATTGTGGTAATGGTTTCATAAATGTATACGTATGTTAAAAATGATCAGATTATACACTTTGAATGTGTGTTTTCATTCTATATCAGTTATCCCTTATTAAGATGTTTAATTTTTTTAAAGGGAGATTCCTACTGCCATAAACCAAGAACAGTAACCTGTGGTTCCAGTCCACTCACAGGATGACATTGTGCAATTAAAGGTTTTTACTTTTTAGTCGTGATATTGAACATTTTGAGGTGGAAAAGACATGGCATTCTCATACACGCCTAGGAAAAGTGTGAAATGGTCCAGTTGATCTGGAGGGCAGTTTCTCAATGTGCACCCAGAGCCTTACAAGTGGTTATAACCTTAGATCAGCTAGGAACCCACTAGAATGTATCCTCTAGAGACACACCCATGTATGTATTTTTGATAATATCCAAATGTTATTTAAAACAGCGATAAGTGAAAAAGTAACCCAAAGCCCAACACTGAGGAAGTAGTTAAATAAATTTGGACTGTGAATTGTGTATTCTCTCTGTCTTTCTCAACACAAATGCTCTCTCTCTCTCTCTGTGTGTTTGTGTGTGTGTCTCTCTCTCACACACAAACATAAAGATTTTTGAAAATAAAAAGCACAAATTGGATTATTTTTACACATGATTGTGCAGCATGTTCATCTATAATGTATCTTGTGTTTATTTCCATGTCAGTAAGTAAACAATTAACTTGTTTTTTTCATGACTTTAATGTATATACTTCAAGTAATTTAACATGCCATCAATTGAAGACCCTTTAGATTTTTCCCAATTTTCTAAAAAAATTGAATAATACAGCAGTAAACTTCCAAATGCATATATTTTTCACTTGTGAGAATTCTCCAATTTATTGTGTAGAATAAATTCTAAGAAGCAGAACTTCTGAATCAAGCTATATAATTTCAAGAACCAATATGTATTTGGTCTCAAAAAAATTCTGCTCTAGTGCACATTTACTCCAGCAACCTGTCCCTACTCATCCTGCCAACAGTAAAAATTACCAAATGCACTGACCTCTGTGACCTGATGAGCTAAAATGGATTTAATCATTGCTGTAGTGCTTTTTTCTTTGAGCATTAGTTTGGTGAATATTTCTGACCTATGAACTGCCTTTTTACATCTGTAACCCACAGGCTCTTTTGTTTGCCTGGGTTGCCTTTCTAATCAAGAAAGCCCCACTGTGTTAGTCCATTTTCATACTGTTATGAAAAAATACCAGAGACTGGTAATTTATGAAGAAAAAGAGGTTGAATGGACTCACAGTTCCACATGGCTGGGGAGGCCTCACAATCATGGCAGAAGGCAAAGGAGGAGCAAAGGCACATCTTACATGGCGGCAGGCAAGAGAGCGTGTGCAGGGGAACTGCCCTTTATAAAACCATCAGATCTTGTGAGACTTACTCACTGTCATGAGAACAGCACAGGAAATACCTGCCCCCATGATTCAATTACCTGCCACTGGGTCCCTCCCATGACATGTGGGGATTATAGGAGCTACGATTCAAGATGAGATTTGGGTGAGGACACAGCCAAACCATATCACCCACCTGGTAGCTGCTCCACCTGACTCTGGTGGAGTATAACCTGTGTGTGTCCCTGTCCCCTGGAAATTGTGTCTGTCTCTGGCTGGGCCACAGCACTGGGCTGACCCATCAAGTCAGAGTTGGCAGGTGACCCAAACAGGGCCAATCAGTCTCTCCTCAGAATTTTCCAATCTGTGGTGTGGGGGATCACTTTCTCTTACCTTGTGATTGTTTGTTGTAGGAACATCGAGTAATAGTTCCCACTACCGTATGGTTTGATTGTGATTGTAGTGGGAGAGAGTAAGTTCAAATCACAAAGACCTTCACAGACTCGTTGAGACTGGAATGTCGCCATGTCTATTCCATTCTCTGCCTTATTCCTTAAGTCAGTAAATTTTTCCTAATTGAGCCAATAGAGGTTGGATATCTATTCATTGCCTGGTATCAAGTATCCTTTCACTGTTTTTGAAAAGTTGATTAGGCTGGGCACGGTGACTCACACCTGTAATCCCAGCACCTTGGGCAGTCGAGGTGGAAAGATCACTGGAGCTCAGGAATTCAAGAGTAGCCTGGGCAACATAGGAAAACTCCATCTCTACAAATTTTTTTTTTTTTTAATTAGCTGGGTGTGGTGGCATGTGCTTGTAGTCCCAGCCACTTGGGAGGCTGAGGTAGAAGTTGCAGTGAGTCATGATTGTGCCACGGCACTCCAGCCCGGGCGACAGAGTGAGATCCTGTCTCAAAAATATTAATAAATAAATAGTTGATTGATATTTTCATTTGATAACATAATGTGGAGAAAATTAGTCCCTTGTCGCCCATTTCTCAATTAGAAAATAACAATAAGGAGCTCTAGAAAAACTAAGGTGTGCCGGGGGTCACCGAACCAATTATTTTACCTTTTCCCAAGTGTTTATTATGCAACAAACTAAATTAATTTAAATAAAAAGAGTCAACCTGAAGATGTAATCAACTGGTAACACCAGAAGCAACTGTGTGCAGAGTTGAACAAATTTAACTTCACTCTTGAGGCAGAGTAGTCAAATCAGTCCACGCAGCAGGAACTGCTGGTGTGTGAGAACAACCTTGGAGTGCCCCACTCCACTTCTAACCAGGTCAGGTCTGGGAGCAGTTGGTGGCAGTGCCAGCCAAAAGGAGCATATGCAAAATGAATTAGGAGGTTAGTCAGCGCCGAAGAGGCTCAGGCCCCTCCCAGGCTGCGTCGGCAGCCAGCGGAGATAGCCAAGCACTCCCGAGAAGAGGAGTGGGCAGCCAGCTCCCACTAGTAGGCCGGCAGCTCCGCTCTCCACCAGCTGTGGCCGCCATGTGGCCATCTGTGTCTGTGCCAGGCTGGAGGAGGCTGCAAAAGGCGCCCTGGCTAAATGTGACTCGAAGGACACTCTCTTGCGGAATGACCTTAGATTCTCCTTCCACATCAAGTTTCTTCCATATGAGACACACAGACTGGTGCGTGCGCTCACACGTCCATGCCCACACACACACGCACACTGTCTTCGAGGCTCGTAACGGCTCCACGTGTGCAGCTGCCTGTGCCCTGGAAGGAGAGAGTGTCTGTGGCACCTGCCAGAGGGAGGAGACTATTCTGTCTGCCTGCAGCAGAGGGCTGAGTAGAGACGGCTCTGCAAGTTCCACTTTGACCTTCTGGGTGGATAGCAGACCCCAGTGCTGACACGGTGGCCGAGCCCCTCGCCTTCCTGGCCGGTGCTGGCTGGGGCAGAGGCCAGTTTGACCCCACCTGAAAGCAGCCAGACTATGGACTTAGCATTTCTTTGTTGGGAGAAGATTTCCAGAAGCCCTGGGGCTGGTATCATTAGCGTCCTGGGGCGGAGGCTGGCACCTCACTGCTCCACTGCTCCCAGGGTCCATCTTTAGTGACAGCTTGGAGGGAGGAAAGTGTACTTTTGCAAATACCCAGTGGGGGAAAAAAAAGAAATAGAAAAGAATACTCTGCAAGAACAGTGCAGGTGAAGTTAGGGTTGGCGAATATGACAAAATGAGCACGGATGGGCCTCACTCTCCCACCCTGATCTCATCCCAACCAAACTATTGAGGACAAAGGTGACCCCTCCATGGCCTACCCTTCTTGGTCCCTCCTGAGGGACCTGTCACCCCTGCTGCCAGCGGAGCAGCCGCATAGACCACATCTCATCTCTCCTCAGCTGTGCCCTTAGCCAGTAGTACCTAATTTAGTGCTAAATGGACTCATTGGATCTTATAAAAATATAACGTGGGGGGAGGCTGAAGTTTAGTTGCTGCTTTAAAAATATTACCTTATTTATTGTCATTACTTTATAAAAGGAACATCTTACTCACACCCAACGTAGGACTGCATCACGTCAACATGGAGAAAACTGTTCAAGCTGAACATACTCAGCGTCGTGATTCCTTACTGTTTTGTCCCCATTTTTCTCTGTTTTCCGGAGATGAGGGCCATGATGGCCAGGCTGTGTTAGGACCCCAGTCCTGCTGCTTTCAGTAGCCAAACCTCACCTCTGCTGCCTGTCAG
Organism: Macaca thibetana thibetana; assembly: GCF_024542745.1. Lineage (NCBI taxonomy): Eukaryota > Metazoa > Chordata > Mammalia > Primates > Cercopithecidae > Macaca > Macaca thibetana. The sequence continues at coordinate 104,604,670 of NC_065590.1, forward strand.
GTGGAAAAGGAACAACGCTACCTGGTTGGGGGATTACAGCCGATACGGCTCGATGGAACAGCCTTCACAAGGAGGTGACACTTATTCACAAGAAACCGGACCCTATCCTAAGCAGATTAGAGTAATCGAGGTGGAATTTCAGACAATGTGGCAGGCCAGGAGGCATCAGTACTTTGGGACCTTTTAGACAGGATACTCTGTGTGCATTCTCCTTGCCACGTTCCTGAATGGCAAGATGCCCGTGAATGCTGAGCTCCTGGGCCAGAGTCCGAAACTTAGCACCGTTCCTTTGCAATCCATGGGAAGGAGGCCACAGACACGGCACCTGCTCTGGGAAACGACTCCCCTGAGATCCAGCTCTAAGCTCTCCAAATCTATCACCTTCGTTTATGGTTGAAAGACTTTCAAGTCTGGTTAATAAAGAGCAAGTCTTGATGACAGTGCCTAACCAAATAGAGTAAATTAACACAGAAAATCTTACCTTAGAACCTTGAGCAACACAGAGTTTGAACTGAAAGATGCCCTGACAGCAAGCCCAAGTTCACCTCTGCCCAGCCTCACTGGTCACTCTAGCTGGCTGTGGGCTCTCAGCAGTTGGCTCCCCCGTGACCTGTGCACTTGGACTGTGATGTGCTTTGGACACAGACCCAGATGCCTGACTGATGACAATCCCTCTCCTGGGAATTCAAAGCCAGAAAAGATGCACAGAGATGGAAGGAGGCAGGAGAACTTTCTTGTGAGATGAACGTGGCCTGCATTAAAGCTCCTGGGATGGGCCCTGACCTTCCCAAACATCGCTGGGAATACTTCCCTTTGGTTCTGTGAGTTATCCCATAATTCTTCCTAGAAACCTTCATTTTTCATCGATTTCTTTATTGTTCTTTTTTTTTTCATGCTCAAGTTAGACCATGTCAGCTTCTGTTACTTGCAACTTAAGACTCTCCACATCAGGTATGCAACTTGGCAAAGCTCCTTCCCTGACCCTGAGCAGGTGACAAGCTTTCCGATGTTCCACTTCCTGTGGAACGAACATCATGTTAATAGCTTCTTACAGGATTGTGGTGAAGATGACCAGATGTATGTATGGAAAACCACTGAGAAGTGATGAAGTTCAAGGCTGCTTTTAGTTACTCCTTATACATGTCACAGGGAAGCAGCCCTTTTTCTTTCGTTTTTATTAAACTCATCCCCGATAACATCCTGAGGTTTCAAACAAGCTTTAAATATGAAACAAGCAAGCCAGCCTGGAATCATAGGTGCTCTGGAGCCCACATTTTTGGTGTATTCACCTCATAGATGATAATAATGGTGATAACAGTGATAATGTTTGGTGCTCATTTAGAACCTATAACATATGAATGCATATATTAACTCTGATTTCACAACTTTCACTACAGAGTTAAGGAAACTGAGGCCCTGAAACTTAAGGGGCATGCACAGGAACCCGCAGAGAGCATCAGAGTCCTTGTGTTCTCCAAGCTCTCTGTACCTCCTCATGCTGGTGCTATTGAACAAGGAGAAAATGTGAGAACATGGAAGCCTGGCACAGCAGGCAGGGCTGGCAGAGGGTGAAGAGGGTCAGAGTGAATGACTTTCACATCTCCATCCAGTTTCACAGCATCAGCAGGACCAAATGTACCACTGAATTGTGCAAGTGGGAGTCCCAGACACACTTCAGAGGTAACAAAATTGGAGAAGAAGTGAACACCAGTGAGCAAAGCTCAAAGGTAGATGAGGCTAAAGTCCTTACCTGAAGAATGATTTCTACCTCAATAAACAGGGTCCATAGATAGATAGTGACCTCGGCCATGTAGTCCAGAGACATGCAGTTCTGCCAACAATAGGTGTCATGGCATTGCCTCGTTAGGAATGAGTGTTTCAGCTGACATGCAGGAAATGGCCTCTTGCTGACTAGGGTTGGTGATGTCACGCACTGCCGCAGCTGAGTCACCCATGATACAATGGGCTAAGTCATACACTTCATTACTAACACTTATCTTAGGAATTCTAGACATAACCTTTTCAGAGGAGCTGAGGAAGAGGGCTCAGCGAGCCAGAGGGCATCTGTCATAGAACCCTCCTCTGATCTTGTAGGGAATTCTAGAAGGGGCACTAAGCTTGAGGGGAGAGGAGCTATGTTTTAATTTCTGATCAATCACTTATTACATCTCCATCCTTGGCCAAGATTCTTACCTCTCTGGGCATTAATGTTCTCATTTGTAAAACAGAAACATGATCAGCCCTCTGCTTCCCAAAAATCAAATGAGGTAATATGCATGAGAACATTTTGTATACTGCAAATGGTATTTCTGATGGCTCCAGTGTTGACATCATTAAATACTGTGATTGTTTATTTTTAATGATCTGTGCCCAGCACACACGTAGGATGAGGAACAGGAAAGTCTGGGAGGGAGACTGGCTTTGCTGTTTTGCTCAGGGCCTGCCCTGTCAGGTGGGAGGATGGGCTGTGGGTGGAGAGCGGTGGAGGAGCTGGGAGGTCAGGGGAAGGCCATGCAAGGCTGCAGAGCCTTCTGTTTTCATTCTGCAAAAGCAGGAACGGGAAGGGACCACCGAGCAGGGAGTGCATAGGAAATGAAGTGCACAGAACCAAGAGCTGCCCCTGGCCAATGCCCACACTTAGCAAACAGGAGGCAAAGACCCATCATCCGAGGAGCAAACCAGCCGCTAAAAATGTCAGATGCAAATGAAGGTAGCGTAAGTCCCTAAAAACCCCAAGAAGACAAGTTCTCCAGGAGGGAACATGGTAAAAAGAAGATGTCAAGAACCAAAAGAATGAGGGCCAAGAACAAGACCTTTTGATTTAGCAATACGACGTTCTTGGTGCTCTGCTAGAAGGCCACATGGGAGCCATGGGAGAGCGTGCATTGTGGGGACACACAGCCTCCCACATCTCCAGGACTTGTCCTGATCACACGTTTCCAAAAGGTCCATCAATTGATTAATTCTTAGGAGGCTACATTTTTAAAACTTTAAAATTTTTTTCTGTATCCTAGTTATATTACTGGCCTAGAAAAATTAAAACAAAAATTAATACCAATGAATCCTCATCAGGAAATTTAAAACATGAAACTACCCAGTCAGATTTTCAGGTTGCATGAAGATGAAGGTTTCATGCCATCTGAAAAGGCTTTGCCAATGGCTCAGAGAATCACTGTGCATCACCACCTGCAGTATTCTGTTATCAGGCAGGATCTGGAATTTCTCAGCAGGTGTGGCCCCTGGGTGAAGCTGTGTACATTAAGCTGCCTTCTGAAGATGTCTAATCGTGAGAGGTCTAATAGATGCTGTCATGGACTGATGAGAAGGTTACCATGTAAAAGTCATTAATAGAAGAACCCTCTTTAATTATGAACTGAAACAGTAAAGCAAAACCAAAATGTCCAGAACAATATTTAGAAGCCCATGTTTCAACTTGGGTTATGATAAAAATCACTTCTGCCCCAAGTACCATGGTGAGGTGGGAAATCGTACTGCATGTCTGGACACTAGTTTCAGATACCCTCCTCCTTCCTTACAGAACTGTCTTCAGGAAGGTTGAGCTCCGAGCCATGCATACGGGTATGGATTCACTTTCCTGGGTTCACCTCTCACCAGTAGCCTCTGTGTTTTAAAATTTTAATTCTAATGGATAAATGAAAATTAATTTCAATTAGGGAAGCTGATGGGGAAGATTTTGGCAGAGAAGTAGAGCTCTGCTTGAATTCGTAAAATCCATCCAAACAGGGCAGCTTCCACTGCCCCTGGAACTAGGCTCTGTCCTACATACCAGGTCAGCAACGGGCCTTCTTCTGATCTGTTATGAGATCGCAGAATTTGGGGCGAGCAGCACACGTTTTCTACTGCTGCATCAGTGTCACACAATACACACACCTTCACCTTTGTGTTCTCCAGAAGGGAAATCCCTGTCCCATGGGTAAATGTCACTAGACAGTGAGTGGTGGGTCTGGGGTTTCTTTCCAGGCCTGACACCCTGGCTGGGACGGGGTGCCAAGGAACACGGGGGTGTTGAGGTGAGACACTGAGACACCTTAACCGCCAACCCTCTAGTGTGTGACGATGGGGAACCATAAAATGTCTCTGGGCTTTTTTTCTCATGTCCAAAACGGGGTTAACTCTGTCTGCAAATCCGATCCACAACACGGTGGTAGGGTGCAGAGGGCCGACGGCACCAGCATGCTCCAGGAGGGCACCCCACGTGTTAAGGTTCCTCAGCTGTGGATGGAGCACTTCCTTCTGCAAGCTTCAGGTCTCTAAATCCTCCCTTCCTTATGCCTTCTCAGCCTTCACATCACAGAGGAGTTAGCGGTAAGAGGAAATGAGGCCCAGCAGGAGCAGGGAGACTGCAAGCAGAGACAGGACATGGAGTGGCCCTGAAGAATACATCTGTGACGGCCTTCTCTGGTCTGGTGACACATGGCTGTGAGGGCTGCAAGGCACGATGGCTGCCCAGTTCCAATGGACTCACAGAGCTGCGGCTGCCGTGGGGCCTCCCTCCGCTCCATCACTGGCTCTTTGCCCTCCGTGTGTCTGGTTCTCTTAGAGAACAGAAGCATTTAAGCACATTCTGGTCCTACCCACTGATGCTGCCCCCAGCTCAGGTCAGACTTTCCCTTTAGTTAAAGCCCACGACGCCATGCGCAGTGTGCACCGTTCAGCCGGAGGCCGGGGTGTGCCCGTGTTCCTGCATTCACAGACCGTCCGTGGGGCTGACACGCGGCAGCTTCAAGATGTGTTCCCTCCCACACTTTTTCATTTCAGGATCCCAGGCAATCAGTGTGGGGTGACAAATGGCAGTGGCTTTACTGAAGTTGGTGTTCTGCGATCCGAATGAGGTTGCAGCCAGAAGCCCAGGGATGAAGTATGGCATTAAAATAATAAAGATTAAAAATATGTACCCTCCCAAGTCAGCAGAGCAGAGCTAACAACCACATATAAAGAAGCTTTGCGTGGGATGATCCCGTGTCTGGGAGGCAGGAGCAGAGATGCAGCAGCTATAAATCTTGCCCCTGCACCCACTGCAGAGCCAGGGCCAGGAGGGATGCAGAGAGCAGAGCTGTGAGAGTGCTCGAAGTGGGAGCAGGGAAGGCATGTGTGTGCGTGTGTGCGTGTGTGTGTGAGACAGAGAAAGAGAAAGAGAGACAGACTCCAGGAGGGATAGGGGGAGCAAGCAAGGTAGGTGCAGCCTGACCTGACAGGGAATGCAAGTACTCATTTTTCTCTTATGTAACCTGAAATGGCAGCTCTACCTTCTTGACTTCAGCCTGTGCATTTATCTTTTAAAATTGCACTTTGCCATAAATCAAGATTCCATAGCATGGTCTTTTTTTCTTCATGTCTGCAACCCCTAGAAAATCTACCCCCTCCCCTTTCCCTGTCTCTGTCGTCTGCACCTCCCTACTCCCTTCCACACTCAGTTCATGGATCACATCCAGCAGGCTCCCTTCTCTTCTGTTCCTGCTATAAATAGTAACTTTTCAGATGACAACTTGCTTCTTTAGGGGTAGAAATCTATCTTCCAACCCATAAACATGCATAAGACACCTGCTATGTGTTACCCTGCATGTTAGGGGCCGTGTGTATGTGTGTGTGTGTGCAGTGTGTCTGAGTGTATGTGTGCAGTGTGTGCAGTGTGTCTGCAAGTGTGTGTGTGTGCAGTGTGTCTGCAAGCGTGTGCGTGTGTCTGCAAGTGTGTGCGTGTGTGTGCAGTGTGTTTTCAAGCGTGTGCGTGTGTGTGTGCGGTGTGTCTGCAAGCATGTGCGTGTGTGTGCGGTGTGTCTGCAAGCGTGTGTGCGTGTGTGTGCAGTGAGTCTTCAAGCATGTGCATGTGCGTGTGTGTGCAGTGTGTCTGCAAGTGTGTGCGTGTGTGTGCAGTGTGTCAAGCGTGTGCGTGTGTGTGCAGTGCATCTGCAAGCATGTGCATGTGTGTGTGCAGTGTGCCTGCAAGCGTGTGTGCGTGTGTGCAGTGTGTCTGCAAGCATGTGCACGTGTGTGCACACGTGTGTGCATGTGTGCACGCATGTGTGCATATGTGTGTGCATGTGTGTGCAGTGTCCCTGCAAGTGTGTGCTCATGTGTGCATGTGTGTGTGCGTGTGTGTGCGTGCACATTTGTGTGCATGTATGCGTGTGTGCATGTATGTATGTACATGTGTGTGCATGTGTGTGCACATGTGTGTGCAGTGTGTCTGCAAGTGTGCGTGTGTATGTGCATGTATGTGTGCGTGTGCATGCATGTGTGTATATGTATGTGTGCGTGTGCGCATGTGTGTGTGTGCACTTGCGTGTGTGTGTGTGTGCAGTGTGTCTGCAAGCATGTGCATGTGGAAGGGGCTCCTTAGAAACAATAACGGGTTTGTAAACTTAGTGCTCAGGAATCTCTCAATCTAAGGAGTGGGTGAGGCGCTGAGGGCAGGAAGTGTACATAAGTGACTGCAATACAGTTCAAATGAATAATTATATTTACAAAGTTTAAAATAAAGAGGTGCAGGAGAAAGCGAGTTTCTGTGGAACTAGAAAGGCTAAGGAGGCCAGCATAACACCATGTCTTTTATTCTCCTGTGACAGGAGGACTTTTCATGAGGAATGAGAGTGGCTCTAGGTCCTCAGGGCTTAGGATACTAAGGGGACGTTGACCCATCTGTATCTTTGTCGCACCACTGTCCCTTACCGAAGCTCTGTAAATTCATTCATTCACTTGTTCACTGGGGATTCGAGTAAACTAATAAAATAGTTTTCTTATTCTCATGATAATTAACTCAGGAAAATAGAGGACTTTTGAAAATAATGGGCCCTGTGGCTTGTCTCTAGCACATGCCTCACTTTAGACTCGCCTTTGTCAAGCAAAATGCACCGTGCTTCACTGTGCAGTGCTCTTCCGCCAAGTGAGGGGTCAGAAGGCAGGTCCACAGCTGCAAAGGCAGGGCAGGGGGCTACCTGGCTGTCTGGTGCTGAACTCCGGCTCGCATTCTGGCTGAGTGGATTTAGGCAAGTTTTTGGCCTATTTCTCAGTTTCCTCATCTATAAGTGGTGGATAACAGAAGCACCTTTCTGACAAGGTTGTTGTGAGGAAGCAAAGTGATGATAAATTAGCTGTGTTAGAGTAGGAACACACAGCCAGGACTACCTTAGTGTTGCTGCTAAATGATGTTTAGGTCTTCATCTAGTGTGATTCCTTAAAGTTCTATGATTCATACATCATTTAGAATTTGTCTACTTGTGAGGGCTACACATTTGTTTCCCATTTAAAGCTCTCCTTGGGCGCACAGAGCTCTCTATGGGCAAAGCCCAGCTCCCTGTGTTATGGGGTCTCTTTATGTATGCTTTTTGATGAGGATGATAAAAGTGTTATAGAATGTTCGAGCTAAAAGTGGCCTTAGAGCTTACCAATCAAAGCTTTTTTTTTTTTTTTTTTTTTTTTTTTTTTTTTTCCTACAGATGAAGAACAAGGGGACTGAGAGGTTTCATGATTTGTTCTATTCAACTTTGAGTTCTTCTTAACGGGTGACACAGAGCTGGGTATTTAAATGCTTCTTAGTACAAGACTGATGGAAGAACAAATGGGTGGGCAGGTGAATGGGTGAAGGGATAGATGAACGCATAGATAGATAGATGGAACACAGGCTAGATGGATGTATGGACGACTGATTATAGATGGATGAATGGGTGGATGGATGGAGGATAAATGATGGATGAATGTGTGAGTGAATAAATGAACGAATGGGTAGATGAATGGGTGTATAGGTAGATGAATGGATGAAGGGATGGATGGGTGAATTAATGAATAGATGAATGAATGGATGGGTGGGTGGATGGATGGGCAGTTGGGGGGTGGGCAGGTGGATGGTGTATGGATGAATGGATTGGCGGATGGATGGATGGATGGATGGATGGATGGACGCATGGATAAGTAGGTTGATGAATAAGTAGGTGGATGGATGGAGGCATGAGTAGGTAGGTAGATTAATTGATGGGTAGGTAAATGGATGGAGGGATGGAAGGATGGATGTATAAATTATGGATGGCTGGGTGGGTAGATGAATGGATGAATGCATGACTGGGTGGATGACTGCATGCGAGGGTGGATGGGTGGATGGGTGGGTGGGCAGATGGGCAGCTGGATGGAGGGATGGAGGAATGAGTAAATGAATGAATAGGTAGATTGATAGATGGGTAGGTGGATGGATAGAAGGATGAATAATGATGGATGGATTGATGGGCAAATAAATGGATGGATAAATTAATGGGTGGGTAAACAGGTGAATGAATGGATGAAGGGTCAGCTGGATGAATGCATAGGAAGGTGGATTGATGGATGTGTGGATGGGTAGATGGGTGAATGAATGAATGATAACCAGAAAAATGGTGCTTTAACTTTGATTTATTAAAATGCAAAAATAATGGAGGATATCATTTTTGGTTGTAATCTAGCAAAGGGTTTCCAAGGAGGGCATTCAGGCAATTATTAACAATGAAGTGCAGTTTGAGGTTCAGAGAGTTATTTGTAGAAGAATAAGGAATGAAGGGAGGGGCAATACAATAGGAGCCTGGGGAACAGGAGAAAGGATGCAAAAGGAAGATACTGAGGGCAACACTCCCTTTCACACATACGTTAAAGGACTCTCTGCTGCACATATTCTAAATGTTATCTCAGTCAGTTCTCCCCAGCAAATTACAGGTACTCTTTTATCATTCTTCCTCTTCTATTTTTAACACAAGTGAAGTAGGAGGGGCACAGCAAAGCCTCAGAGGGGTTGAACAACTTCTTTGAGAGCACACAGCAGTGTGTGCTCTCACTTTTTTTTTTTCCTGGAATTCAAACTGATGACTGAGTCTCCCAAGGCCGTGGATACTCAGTCAAAGGGCATGGCCTCTGGGAAGCAGACACTAGTGGCCAGGCACGTGCCCCTCACAGGACATGCTTACTGGTGAGGACAACAGGGCTGGCTTTATGGGAAGCAGGCAGGTGGTATTGATAAAACAGGGGTGCTTCCAGGGTGGCAAGCATTGAGATTGAGTCTGTCCCTGGCTGTGGGGATTGAAAGGGTGAAGTTCCTGAAGTCTGCTGCAAAACTGCCCCTGGCCCTCCTTCTAGAAAGAAAAGCTGTTCCTGTCTGTCTGGGTGCAATCCTCAGCTGCCCCACCCCAGACAGTCCAGCCTACTTACTCATTATCCTCTGGGTGCCCTGCCCTTGGTCCTAGATCGGGCAGGAGGAGAGCTGGGCTGACAGGGGGCAGCAGCCCAGACCCACCCTCGTCTCCAAGGACAAAGAGTGGCTGCCTCTCCCGTTGTCTGGAAAGCTCCCTGTGTCTGCAGGCTGAGCGCCTGCCGGGATGAAGGGCCAGCTCCGCGCCGGCTTATGCGGCTCAGTGCCTGCAATTTGCACAGGGGGAGCTGAGATATTTCAGACACCTGAGGTGCTTGTAATATCTGAGTGGAGGGAAAATATAGATGCCTTCACCGCCTCCTCCCACGCTGCCCTCAGAATCCAGGGCAGTACAGGGTGAACTTTTGATCAAGGTGACATTGGTTTAAAATAGAAAAATGGCACTAATTTTTGTAAAGACTGGACAGAGAACTGAAGAAATGAAAAGGCAAATGAAATTCCCAGGCAACCCAGCCCTGGCCAAGGAGAGGGCAGCAGTACCTCCTTCAGGGCAAGGATTCCCAGACTTACAGGTATACACTGAGCAGGGGTGGGGGTGCTCCTGGGATCTTATCAAAATGTAGATTCTGATTCCGGGAAGTTCTGGGGTGAAACCTCGGATTTTGCATTTCTAAAAACCTTTCAGTTGACCCCATTGCTTGTCCTGAGTCATGTTGGGTTGCAAGGAGGCCACCTTCTTTTGGGACAACTTCTCTCTGCACAGCTTCAGGGCAGCTATCCTTCAAGCTCCAGCTGTCCCGTGGTTAAGGGGAGCAGCTCTCTTTCCAAAAAGCAACCCCGATGGGCACCTGCCGGCCACCACTAGTCACTGGCACATGGAGTTCATGTGTTCCTTCCAGGAAAGGGCCTTCCCAGAGTAGACCCTGCAGCCCGGGGAGCTCCTGGGGCCTCTAGGTAAGGGTCTGAGTTCCTCTGACTCCCCATGCAGCCCCCCCCACTCTCTAGGAGGAGAGTCTTAGCAGACCGTGACAGCTGGGGCTATTCTTGTTCTGAGTCCTGCAGAAAATATCATGGGGAATTGATCACTGGAGAAGTCAGGCCCTAGGTCACAGCTCCTTTCCTGAGTAAATCATTTGAATTAACAATCTGAATGTCCACAGAGCCTCATGTTCACCCTTGGCTGGTGGTGCTGGGCTGAGACCCAGGAACGAGAGGAACTATCTGGGACCCAGTCCCAGGGCCTCACCCATCTGTGATGTCATAGGTGGAGGACCCAGCTGGGCCCTTTCATTCTAGCTTAGACACAAGATTTCCAATTCTTTTCCCAATAATTTTCAGAGGGATTCTGTCCCAAGTCATCTTGATAAGAGCTTCCATCATGAGTGACTGTGAGCTCCTAGGAAAACCCCACGGGCACGGAATTCCGTCACTAAAGAAAATGTTCGTCTACATTTTATTTTCTCTCTGAGAATCTCTGTTCCAGGATCCTGAAAGGGAAGGAAGAGGAAAAATATTAGTTCCTGGCTGAATGCTACATCTTCAGAAACATGAAAATCAGCAATCGGTATCTTCTGTCCCCTGAATGAGATTCTTTCTCCGAGACTCTGGGCATTGAAACTGGAGGGTGCAAGGCAAGAGTATGATGTTCAAGTCTATGCACCAACAAGGCGTAGGTGCCTGGTTTCGTAGACTCCGAAACCAGGTAAAGGTGGTGGCTGGCTGGCTTCACTCTGTTTCCACCTGCAGCTTTGGTGCATGCCAAGGGCCACTGTACGCACCACAGGCTTAAACTTTCACAGCAGCCTTACAGCAATAAATGTGGCTATTTCTGTTTTCCATGTGAACTTCACGAAGCTGAAGTTTCATTGACTTTCTTAAGAGCCAGTTCCTCAGCAGTGGCAGAGCTGGGACTTGAACAAGCATTAATTACACTCCCTTTCCAGGACACAGCACACCCATTCTCATCTGGGGACCTGCAGGCTGCTCCCACCCGTGTTGCCTTGTGCCATCACCACACCTGAGACAGTCCTGGACTTTTCACACCCTCTTGCAGACTAAGAAAGTCACCACCAGCAAGGAGAAAAGGCAAAATTTGACTTCAGGTTTCTCAGCTTCAAATCTTGGACTTGCTCTGATGGAGTCTGCAGCAGGAACCCAGCCTCCTTTCTTCCCCTGACAGTCACCATTGTGAGTTCGTTCTGATGGTTTGAACACCTCGGTCTAAGAGCTCACTTAACGTGTGACTGGCCACTCACACTGTGGGGTGAATTCTTTCCTTGAATCTGGTTCTAGAAATGACATGCTGTGGGATGCGGCCCACACATGAGGTTAGAGAAGCCGAACGGCGCATTGATCACGCGCTCCCAGAATCCTCGGCTCTGATGGGGCTTCTCTAGTTTGCCCACGGTGTCGTATCTCATACCCAAAAGACATCTGACAGATGTCTGCAGCTCTGAGTAGCATCAACTCAAATCGGAAAATTAGTAGCTACTAATGCATGTGGCAGCACTTCTAAAGGTTCAGGTCAAGTGTGGCTCTTATACATTATCATCATGCTATGCACGGTTTCATTTTACCTCCACAGGCAGAAGTGTGGGCCTTGCTGCCTTTTTCCATATTTTAAAAACAATGAAGACACACAGTTACTAAGTGATTAGCTCACTAATACCCTCTAGTTGGTAGCAGAGCCAGTGGAGGACACCTGTGTCTCTGCATAAGGGGGCAAAAATCTGCTGTCCAGTCCCCAGCTCCCACCTCCCAGTCAACAGAGCCCCTGCAATTAGGAGGGGGATGTGCCCTGCTGTGACTGGATGTTCCCAGCCTCTCCCAGAAGAAAGACTTGCAGTGAGATGCAAGGAAGAGCCTCTGGTTTGGCCTCCTCTCCTCCCATCTCCCTCCCTCCTGTGGGAACATGGGCATAATGGCTGGAGCCCCAGGGTCATGTTGGTACCATGAGAGAAGGAACTAGGGACTCATTTCAGAAATGTCACCCTAATGTCCTTAAATGTGGGGACCAAGGCCAGTCACCGTCCAATTGTAGGTTCCTCATTACACAAAGGTAAACTCACAAACACATAGAAAACCAAATATACCTTTCAGCTGTTGCAGCCAAGTACTTGGTTCTGCATCCTGCAAGACCCCAGAACTGGGCTCAGCGTGGTGGTCACCAGACACAGTGGCATACAGTCCCCGGGTCCTGCAGAGCTGGGCACTGCAACCCAGAGAGGTGTGGACACAGGCAGTGCCTGTCTTGCTCCCTGGTGCAGGCAGAGGCAGCAGCTGCCGCTAGAGGAGCCTCCCCCTGGGTGACCAGGAGGGGTCTTTCTGTGTTTTTTCCAAGCATGGGTCAAGAGGGACATGGACACTTCACAGGCTGGAAAGTAACTGTCCTTCCAGAAGCCTCCTGAGCAATCACCAAGGCAAAGTGAATGAATTTTAATTAAAGTCTCAGAACAATCAAAGACAATCAGGTGTCTCTCCCCTCGGAATGCTGACAGCTCCCGATGGCCCGAGGCTGCAGGAGCAGACAAGCAGGGAGGGGAACAGCGCCTGCAGCAACCGGGACAGGCAGCCTGTGCCCTCAGCCCCTCCTGGCCCCAGCTGGCACAGTGGGTGCCCGTGGGCTGCTCACTCCCTGTGGTCTCACTCCTGGCCTGACCTCCATCCCTTTCAGAAGTGGAGCTGGTCACTCAGTACTGTCTCTGCAGCCTGGGCCCTCTGAGCCCCTCGAAGTTCAGAACAAGGAGAAAGGATAAAACCGCTTTGAAAAACAGGTTGCTGGAGCCACCGGTGGCCCCTGGGCCTGGATTTTAACCTGGCTCTGCACAGAGCCCTCAGAAAACCCACTCAATGTCTGTGTCTCAGTTTCCTAGTTTATAGAATGGAGATTCTTAGGATCAAATGAGATAAGGACAGTGACAGAAGCAGGTAGCCACGTAAAATTTTGTGGAAACATTTAAGTGCTATTATTCTCCAGCGGGTGTGTTTTGCTTAGGTTAGCCTGCATGATTTTTAGGAATGTAATTTCTAAGATGTTGGGAGACAGCTCTCAGTGGGCACTCCCCAGGAGGCTGCCGGCAACCCCGCAATGTCAGGGATTCAAGGATCACCGGGAGGAATCGGTGCGGCACCTCCATTTTAGGGATGAGCAGACAGAAGGCAGAGCTCAAGCCAGACGGCGTCAAGGCCACGTGGCTCCCACGGCTCTGCTCCGCCACGGATCCGCTTCTCTCTGTGGCTCCTTCCTGCTGCTTCGGAGCTTTGCGCCCCCACGGGCTCTCCTGCCTGCCTGGCACCCTCCTGGGCAGCTCCTGTCTGTGCGAAATGGGATCCTGTTGTTAACAGCAATAACTATTTTTACACAAACAAATGGCTATAGACACTATATTCAGGACAAAAATCCAGGGAAGATAAAGCGACTGTGGCCAGAAGGGGCTAATTATGGAGAAGGAAGCAGCTTTAAAATAGCTGTGAAAAAAATCCCAACCCGGGAGTGGGCAGAAGCCGGCACTGGAGTTTTACCTTGCCCTGCTGCAAAGTCACATCCTCTTCATCCTCGGGCAGAACGGATGAACAGTCACCTCCAGTTCTGTGGATATCCCATTTGTATTTGCATTTAAAAGTTTTCTTAAACGGGATTGGAGAATGGGGCTGGATTGTGCCAGTTTTTAAGGATGAAGGGCTGGCGGGTGGAGGCAGAATAAGGAAGATATGACCTGTTCCTGTTTTGATCCTAGTGAAGGAGGAGGCTGCCCAGGAGCGGGGCAGACCCTGGAGGGAAGCTCAAGGGCTGGGGAATCGGGCAGCAGGGCGAGGCTAGTTCTTGGTCAGATATACTAAAGGCGGAGGGTGCACTCTGACCTAATTTGGGGACGACCTTTAAAAAAGAGCTCCAGAAAGCCATGAGAGAAGGTCTGGCCTTCACCTGAGAAAGTGATCTGGGGCCATGGCAGCTCAGTTTAGAGGGATTGGAATGAAACAGCAGACAAGTTAGGCTGTGAGACACTGGCACAGACGAAATCCTCTATTTCATTAATTGATACATAATCCCCACCTGAAATGAGGGTATTTTGTGCTCTCAGTGACCAGCTGGGGAAATTCTAACAGTGCTGCAGAGAGAAGGTAACAATAGCTGCATCTTGTTTTTGGATTCTAGAATTCTTAAAGCAATTTTAACTATATGATTCCATGTCATGGTCGCAGCAACCTCTCCCAGTGGACAGTCTAACCTCTTCCTTTAGTAGACGATGAAATTGAGATAATGGGAGGTCGCTCAGATTTCCCAAACTGCTGACAATGGGCTGTGCTGCACCTGCTCCTCATGAAAAATCTTACGAGCTCTCTCCTACTGAATACACATGAGGGGCCAGGTTCCACATCATGGAGTCCTGAGTCTCAGGGCAGTGGCTGCAGTAGAAAGGAAGTTCTGGGGACCAAAGCAGGCAGATCACCTGAAGCCAGGAGTTCGAGACCAGCTTGGCCAACATTGTGAAACCCCATCTCTATGAAAAATACAAAAGTTAGTGGGGCATGGTGGCAGGTGCCTGTAGTCCCAGCTACTAGGGAGACTGAGGCAGGAGAATTGCTTGAACCCGGGAGGTGGAGGGTGCAGGGAGCTGAGATGGCGCCACTGCACTCCAGCTTGGGCAACAGAGCGAAACTCTTAAAAAAAAATGAAAACATAAAACAAGAAAGGAAGTTCTGTCCACAGTGAAAATGGTGGCTATGCTCTCACAGAGGCTGTTCTGATCAGGTGGGTTCTGGGAAACAGCGACTGGAGCAACAAGACAGGCAGTGTATTCCCAGGAGCAAATACAGCTTGGAAGAAAAAGGAAAACCCGGGGGAGGAACCTGCATTAGACCCACACTCTGTCAGAGAACAGGCACTTTGACTACTCTTTTGGGTATTGGAGCAGAATTACTAATGATGTCTTGCATAGTTTCCATATGTCACTTACGCCACCAGGTTCCAAAACTAAATTTAACGAACACGACTTTGTGTTTAACAACTTTTGTTTGCTTTGATTTAATAATGCAACTGCCTAATGAATGAACATCTGGTTTACCTGGCCAATGGTAGATACAGCAAAGCTTACGAGAACCTCAGCCTTGGCATCAGACCGACCTGGATTCACATTCTTTGCCTATGTGTGTCTATCTACAAAACATTTGTATATTGAAGCCATGATTTTCACAGCTAGTGTGTGGAGATAATATTCTGTCATAGTTATGAGGATGTGTTCACGTATATAATGTGTCTAGCAAAATGTTTAGCATAAGAAATGTTCTGTGAGGGTAGATAAAAATAAGTGTTAGTAATAGCAATAATGAGCTTTACAATATTAGACATGCAGGATATATAATGTTGGCAAACCACACAATTATTACCTGAAGGAGAGTAACCATGCCCCTAAAATAAAAACAATGAAAAATAAAAGATGAGACAAAATGAAGCAAATAAATTCAAATGAGTTGTGGAACTGATACGTAAGATAATCTTTTAACAGTGGTCAGAGTTTCATGAGAGCAGGAATAAGATCTTATATACTCTGATGTCAAACTCGCGGCAAACACATAATGGCTTTTTGAATGAATGAGTGAAGAAATAAGTCAATAGTTCTGGAAACTGGTTGATTTGGAATAGGATACCATCCAGGATGAGGCTCTCCATGAGTCAAGGTCTTAGCATACAACAGTGATCATATACTGCCTGTCTTCGTAGACGTTTAGTGCCCCCCAAATCTCTAGAACATGCTTAATTAACTTGGATATGTGTGTGCCAGATATTAACAACTAGGCTCACTGACACTCTTCAAAATTTAAGGGGTAAATATGCATTTACATATTCTTCTCTCCATCCACCCACCCTTCCAGTGTTTATTGGGTGCCTGCATGCTCCAGGTTGTCTTCCAGGTGGTGGATGATATTCCATTCACAAGACAGGGGTAATCCTGGCCCTCCAGTATTAACCTGGCCACTGAGGAGGGAAATAATGTTAAAATACCACAAAAGTACACACGGACTATGTAGCAAGGAAATAACTTTCCTGGGAAAAGTAGTTCTAATAATACATTGTGATGACGGCCATAACTTTTTCCTTTGTTTGTCTCAGATTCCCAATCATTAAAAATTTTCTGAGACCACAGTTTTATCCAGATAGCATTGCATTATATAATTGTTGTTCGATACTCCCAGGCTGAGAGATGTTTATGGTGCTCTTCATATTATTAATGGACTTTTACCAATGCTTAATTGCTTACTGATTACTCTATTCTTCACTCTTAGATCATTCACTTGAAGACACCTCAAGTTATAAAGCTGAAATTTTATCATACAGCCTAATAATCTTTCTTTATTTCATTTTGGTGAATTCAAAAAATTATTTTTTTCAGTTATTATGGATCAAAACTGCTCAACCTAATGCAAAATAAATAACAGAAGTGGAGGATGCAGTGTATGGTCACAGGATGCACTCAATTCGTGATATAATTGAGAGAATGGATGAAATGTGTGTGTGTTGCAGGGGCACATATTTCAGCAACAATGTGTATTTTTAAAGACTCAGTGCAGCACGGTGGCCATAAAGGAAGCTCTTCACATCCAGGAGGGATGACTGCTATGCTGAGGGAGCACGGGAGTGGGGGGAGCACGGGAGCGGAGGGAGCGAGGGAGTGGAGGGAGCACGGGAGCGGGGGGAGCACGGGAGCTGGGGGAGCAGAGGGAGCACATTGAAGGAGCTCTACCTCCAGCCTTTCCTCTGCCAGCTTCCTTGCAGCAGCAAACGCTCTGCCGGGTCTTAAAACAAAACAGGACTAGAGTGCTCATGACAGACACCACCTCCTAATACAGTGCCATGGTCCTGACTACCTGAGAAAGGGTTGTTGACATGGAAGGACCCAGGACCAACCCCTTGGGGAATAAAATGAGCAGGGGAGGCAAGGCAGAAGCTGCACTGCAGTTCTGTCCCAGCCAGTCAATCAGCCAATCATCAGATCAATCACTCAGCCAGTCCTCTGCAGCTGCAACAGCCCTTCGGAGCTTTCCTTATTGCGGTGAGGTGACTGGGCCTTTATAGCCCCGCAATGACCAGTCACTGATGAGGCTGCCCCCAGAAAAGCGGGTGCGGTTGGACAGGACAGCTCTCTTTAGCCATGGGCACTGGCTGGAGAGGGACTCAGGCGAGACTTCAGCCACCAACACTCAGCAAGAGGGGTGATGGGTGTTTAACCCTGAACTGGGTAAGTCCTATAACATTTTCTCCATTCCGTAACACACGCTTAAAAGCAGATACATGAAATAGCCAAGACGTTTCTTTCTTGACCCCGCATCCGCCTCTTGCTTCTGTTTTACTCCTGCGTCTTCCTTCAAGTGCGTGCTCCCTGAGCAAGGTCTCAGGACATGATGTCCAGTTCCTCCTTCCCATTCACTCCTCAGCAGGGTCCAATCTGGTCTCTGCCTGCATTGTGAGTCAGTAACCACTTTTGTCTAAATAAACAACGACCTCCAGGTTTCTAAACACAGCAAAGAGCTTCCTTCCTCGGCAAAGTCCTTCACATCTCTAGGTTTCTGTGACCCCAGACTCCTACTGTTTTGCCCCATAACTTAGCGGGGCACTCGCAGTCCTGTTTGGTGCTTCATCCTCCCCTACAAGTCAGTAAGCCTTGGGGTCTTGGCTCTGGTCTCCATCTTCGCCCCTCCCTGCTCTGTGCTCTCTCCCCAGACAGTCCCTGTACCCACGACTAAAAACGCTCCCTGCACACATTTGCTCACTAGCTGAGACCTCCGACCCAGACCCAGCACCTCCCCTGACATTCCTCTTCCCTGGCTTCCCCGCTAGTCTATCTCAAATACACACTGGCCCTTTCCCCAAACCCTTTCCAGAGCCCCTCTGCTCTCGGGGGCTATCACTGCCCATTCAGTTGTACAAGCCCGGAAACCAAGAACCATTATGACACCTGTCTTAGTCCATTTTGTTCTCCTATAACAAAATAGTAATGAGTATGGGTAATTCGTACGGAACAGAGATTTATTTCATACTGTTCTGGAGCCTGGAAAGTCCAAGTTTGAAGGGTCCGTGTCTGACAAGGGTCTTCTTTCTGTCTCATCCCACAGCAAAAGGCAGATGGGGGTTAGAGAAGCGGGGAAGAAAAGGAGGAAAGGGAGGTGGGAGGGAACAGAGGAAGCCAAACTCATCCGTTTTAGCAGGAACCCACTTCTCTGGCAATGGTATTGATCCATTTATGAGGACGGTGCCCCCGACCCAGTTACCTCTTAAAGATGCCACCTGTCAGCACTGCTGCAGGGGGATGGTTCCCAACACGTCAACCGTGGGGGACATATTCAAACCATAGCAACACCTTTCCCTTTCTTACTTCTCAAGTTCAATCTATCACCATGACATGTGGTTTTATTTCCCCATATGTGTCTTAAACATAAATTCATCTCTGCATTTTCCCCACCACTATTCGGGCCAAAGCTGCTGGGACCATTGCAATAATCTCATTGTTTACCTGCATCTCTCCTCTAATGCACTCACCATAAGATAATCAAAGTGATATATTGTTTAAAATGAAAATCTGACACTGTCACCCCATTACTTAATGCCCGCGGTGGATTTCCATTACTTTTCACAGAAACAAAAAGATGCGCTCGTAACTTCCCACAGTGCCTGACAGGGTCTGGCCTCCCCTGCTCCTCAGCCCCGAATCCATCACTCACACCACCCTGTCCCCACCCTTGCACACTCTTCCCTGGGGTAGAACACTGTTCTCCTGTGCCCACTTACTCCCTCTATCTTTTCAGTGTTAGCTTGAGGGTCCTCTCCCTTCAGAAAGCACCCCCTTCTTCATGAACTGGGCAACATCCCTGGCACCTGCTGTCATGTGTCTGCATATCTCTTACTGTACATTAAATTTTCCATGGGTTTATGAAATTATTTAATTAAAATTTGACATTCTCCTTCTGCTGTAAGCTCTGTGAGTGTAGAGACAGTTCAGGTACAGTGTTCAGGACATGTATTTGGGATGGAAAGATGGGTGGGCAGGTGAATACATAAATGAGTTCACTGAGATGTGGAACACAGAGTGAAGAGCAGACACCCGTTCTGGGAATGATGACCACATCAGTGTTGAGAATGCTGTGTTCACGAGGCCTGGGTGACATGGAGGTGCTGTATCCAGCACATGCAGAGATCAGTCTCAGGAGAACACGCCCTGACAGCTCTTTGGTCACAGACTTTCAGCTTCCAGAACTGAAGCTGGGCAAATGGATTCCGGACGTTCAGGCTGCCCAGTCTGTGAGATTTTATTGTGGAAGCCCAGAGTGACTAATACACTGGCTAAAGCAAAATCCAGGGCATCTGACACCAAAAAATCTGGAGAATACTTTTCAATAAACAACATAGTAATCAATATTATCATGTTGCTAAATGATTCTTAAAAACAAACAAACAACAAACAAGGAGACAAAATCTGAAAACCTTCCATTGAGTTTTATCATCAGAAGTCACTGATGTCCTCAAAGAGAGTGTTTCTAGGGGAAAAGTCATGAAGAATTCATGGGAAGTGGGGAAACGCAGATGCCGTGGAGGTCAAGTTTCTTGCAAAGTCAGGGTGGACAGAAGGCATAACACAGGACTGTGGCCAGAAGTGAATGAGGGTAGAGAGATTTTTTTTTTTCATTTTGCTGTTGGGATGATCCAAGAGCAGGTGTGCATACTGGTGTGGGCTCGTACAGGGTGGACGCCAGAAGGGAGAGAAGAGGTCAAATGCTGATAGAAGGAGGTTCCCAAGAAGGCAGGCTTGACTGCGGTCAACTGGTTTCAACTTGACTGGGACATGGGGTGTGCAGGCAGTTGGCTTGAATATTCGTCCCCTCCAAATATCATGTTAAAATTTTTTTAACATGAGATTTAAAAGCCTCCAGTGTTGGAGGTGGGACCTAGTGGGGGTGTTTGGGTCATGGAGATGGATGCCTCATGAATTGGTGTTCTCCTCTTATTAATGAGTTCTCATTCTATGAGTTCTTGCAAGATTTGATTGTTAAAAATCGCCTTGCAGCTCCTCCCCTTCTCATCCTTCCTGTCCCACTGTGTGATGCCTTCTCCCCTACGCCTTCCACCATGAGTAGAATCCCCTGGAGGCCTCACCAGACACAGATGCTGGTACCGTGCTTTTCTGTATAGCCTGTAGAACTGTGAGCCAAATAAACCTCTTTTCTTTATAAATTACCCAGCCCCAGGTGTTCCTTTTAGCAATGTAAAACAAACTAAGACAGTTGGTAAAGCATGATTTTTGGATGTTTCTATGAGGGTGCGTCCAGAAGAGACTAACATTTGAACTAGTAAACTGAGTAAAGAAGAAGACGGCCCTCACCAGTGTAAGAGGGCATCATCCAATTCACTGAGGGCCCAAATGAAACAAAACAACAGAGGAAGAGCAGATTCGCTCTCTCTGCTTGAGCTGAGGCATCCATCCTCTCCTGCTCATGGGCATTTGTGTTCCTGGTTCTTTTCTGGACTTGGGCTTGGACTTACGCTAGTGACTCCACTGGTTCTCAGGCCTCCAGGTTTGGACTGGAGCAACACTACCAGCTTCCCTGGGGTCGCAGCTAGCAGATGTAGATTGTGGGTCTTCTTAGCCTCAATAATTACGTGAGCCAATAATTCCCCATGACAAATATATCTATTCCCATAGATAGATATATGTTATATTGGTTTTGTTTCTATGGAGAACCCTAAAATAGTAAGCAAAACAAAATAGACAGCAGACAAAGGAAGGATGAAGTTTCAAGTCAGTTTTTCAGTTTGGTGGCCTGAAAGCTAAGTGGGTCTTGACTGAAGGATTCTATTTTCTCTGAAGTCTGAGGGAGTTCAATTTATTCATTCTGTGTGGCTCTCAGGGATATAGCTAAGAGGCATTGGGGAAAATTTAGCTATGCAGGTTTCAGTTCAATAATAAGAGCATCTGAATAATGACAATTGTTTCCAGTAATGATATATAACTTTCATTGAGCATTTATCACGTGCCAGGCTTTAAGTTAATTATCTCATTCAAGTATTTCAGTAACCTGATGAGGTTGGTATCATTATTATTTTTATTTTGCACACAAAAATTAAGGTTCATAAAGGGGAAGTAGCTTTCTGAATGTCACACTATCATAAGTTAATTCAAATACAGAAATAGCTTGACTGGTAGTGAGTTCCCCATCACTGATAGTAATTTTCCCTAAATTGTGTAATGATTATTTACATCAAAAGTAGGAGTTTCTTTTAGAAATAGAGGATTAAAATATATTTTGTTAGGGAAGTCTGGCCATTTTCCTACCAAGTGCTTAAAATAATAATTTTTGATTATTTTAGGTATGCTGTAAAGAATAATTCCAACAATAAAAATGAGATTACAATTACTTGGTAGTTTAAAAACTCTGCATTTTGGAATCCTGGAGGTCCATGAACATACCCCAGGGTCCTTCAAGTGGGGCTGGCTTCTTTCTTTTCTGCCTCTGCCCCGTCATAAGTAAAACAGCTACATGTCCACTTGTTCTCATGTGTATTGGGACCACATGTAAAATTTCATATTAAAAAGTTTTATAGATAAGAAAATGTCTAGAAGCAATCAGAATGATAATCCTTCATCGTGTTCTAGCCCTATAATTCCGTGGAAAGAAATTTCTGGAGGGTAGGTGTGAACTGGAGGCTGGAACAGCGGCCTTTTCCGCACTGCCTAGTCCCCCCATCCTGGATGCCCCACCCAGCCTGCTCTGGGCTGCACCGCCTGACTTTCAGCAGAACCCCCTCCTCTGCGAAGACCATTCAGGGCTTCCCAACCCAGGGCAGCCCTCGTAGCCCCCAGGGGCTCTGAACACCCAGCGGCTGGACCACCCTGAGCTCTCTGCAGGGGAGGATTTGCAATTGCAGCAGGCTGCAGCCTCCTGCGCCAGGCCCGGGTCTGCACCGACCTCCCAGGCCGGGCATGGAGCCCCGTGGCACTGTCGGGGGGGTGCTCCCTCCCTGTCCTCTGAAAATGTGGGCTGTGAAAACGGCACTGGCAGGCACACTCTCTGCTCACACAGAAAGCTCCTGACTCAGCTGGTTCTCGCCGATGCTGGCAGCGTCCCCCGGGATGGGGAGGGCAGGCCGTGGCCAGGCCAGCCACGGAGGAGGCGCTGGGTGACCTGTGGGGCCATTGGCCACCCGTCACTCCGGGTCTGCGGTCTGCCGAGCCGCCACCTGGACCTGATGCTCTTCCAAGATGGAATTCCGGGGGTGGGCACCCGGCAGCTAATCACCAATTGGTGATCAGGCTGCCGTTCCCATGGTGATTTCCCATCAAGCCCACACACCCTGGGCTCTCGTCCCCTCCCATTCACTGTAACCTCCATTAAGTAGAAACAAAAGATTAATACGGCAGAAGCCATTTAATGAACTCGGCGGTGGTGCAGAGGCTTTTAGCTTTTTCCTGGAGCGGATTCCTGGAACAGCAAGGCAGGGGCCTCTCAGCCCCTGCAGGAGGTGCCACAGGCTTTTTTGGCGTCTGATCTCTCGCCCCATTGTCAGACTTCAATTGCAGCAAATGCCTGCCCAGACAGTCTCCTGGTTTAGGGGAAGACCCCCTTTTCTTTATGTCTGTGTGTAATTCATTTTCTCTCTCCACACCAGGAAGGGAGGAAAATAGGAAATCAAAGGAAATGAAGAATGATGCAAACTTTCTCTCCCAACGGGCAAGGGAAGGGAAGAAGGGAGCAGTGAGGGTTGGGCAGGGTGTGGAGCAGCAAATTGGGAGTCTGGAGCCCCGGCTGCTTGGGACTTGGTGTGTGGTCACAGAGCACACCACCTCCTGTGGTCCTCCTGTAAAATAGGATGAAGTCAGGGCTCCCAGCCAGCGTGAGGTGTTATGGGTTTTGAACAGTATCTGCAGAGATGCTCATTTAAAAGGGGTGGGTGGGGAGGGTTCATATCCGTATCCTACATCGTGTAAGTGCCCACCTTCTCTTTTCTCAGCTCATTTCCCCTCCCCACTCAGCTGTCTCCAGTGGGAGCCAGTTCTGGGCTGGGGCCCTGTGGAGGGAAGCCACAGAGCTGTAGCACTGCCATCTTGGACACACACCACCATCTTGGACACACACCACCATCTTGGACACACACCGCCGTCTTGGACACATACTGCCACTTTAAGTTCCCTTGATTAAAAACTGCCTAAATCCAGCCCCAAAACGTTAGCCTAATGGTTAATGTCAGCATGACCAGAAACATTCCAACCCTGAGATAAACCCCTGTCCAGCCAGAAACATGCCAACCCCAAGATAACCTACCCTCTGACAAGAGACATGCCAGCCCCTCAATAAACTTTCCCTCTCACAGAAATATTCCAAGTCTGTGAGATAAACTCTGCCTTCCTAAACCCTTAAATACCCTTAGACTGTAAGAGAGAATGCTCCTGATGGAAATTGGCCAGAAGCCCCTCTCAGGTATATTCCCCAAAATAAACCTGTCTTTGACTGTTGAGCCGCTTTTCATGTTTCTTTCCTCTTTCTTTAGCTCTATGGGAAGGCCTTCCTGTTCTTTCCTGACTGCCTGCACCTGCCCTACCTGAGTGGTGTGGATCTCACATGGAACTTTGGCTTCTTGGGAAGGGGCTTCCAGGGCTGGCCTGTCTGTAGTGCTTACACAGGATCCTGGTCTGCACCTCCTGTGCGAATGTGAATGTCCCTGAGATGACCTACAGAGAAACCTCTAGTCCCAGAATGGTCAAAGGGCCTTTCAGGGAATGTCTTTTTATTGCTAGCCATGCAAGCCAGCTAGCAATAAAAAGAAATAAGACTTCATTGTCAAGGTGAAGTAGGAGAAACAGGGAGAAAAACTAATTATGAAAGGGATTAAGAACAAAAGTACAAGATCAAGGGCCCCTTGTGGAGGCTGACTGCAATGAGAGGGGTTTTTAGCATCAGAAATCCTGGGTCCAAACCTCCCTTCTGGTCCCTGCTAACCATGCAAGTTCAGGGACTTGTTTGACCTCACCAACAGGACCGTTCATGGATGAGGGTTATGTGTGCCAAGCCTGGCCCAGTGCAGGTGTCAGTGACTTGTGTTATTCTCTATCTTCCTGCCTCTTCTGCTCTCACCCTTATCTGACTCTCTGTGGCCAAAATCATTGTGGAGGGGAGGAACATCTCCTGACACTTCCCCCAGGCTGCTGGGAACCCTGTGCACTGGCAAAACTGTCGCTTCTCTCTCCGGCCTTAGTTTGGTTTCCCCTTTGGTAACACTATCCGTGAGCAGGGCTGTGGAGGAGCTGGACCCTGGATAGTGGGTGTTAAGCTTGTTGGGTTGTTTACCAGAACTAAAGACTGACATTTCCCCAGTGATGACCATAAATTGTAGCTGAATAAGGGAATAGAGTCAGAATCAGAGAAGTAATGCCTGATGATGGCTCCAAGGGCTGAATATGGAGCACGGCTGGGAAACCAGGCTGGGAGCTATGGAGGAAGTAACCAGAGAGGCAGGCTCTGGTCCTGAGACACATCTCCTCACTGAACTTCTGGGTTAGGCCCCACCAGCCTCAGTCAAGTCCGGAAGGGAGAGTGGATGCTGGGAGGCCCATCCAGGGTGGGGCCCCAGGTTGTGGCCCCTTGAATCTGTGCCCAGAAAAAATTCGCTTCAGTAATTGAAATTGCTGGGTAACTTGTTTTTAGTTCAAACTAAACTCCCTATAATTATTACTTGAAAACTGCAGAGCAACTTCATATTTTATTTAGTGGAATAATAGTCATGTGTTTAGTTGAAAGCATTGAAAATAAGAGAAGGGCTGTTCTGGCTAGGCAGTGGCTCACACCTGTAATCCCAGCACTTTGGGAGGCCGAGGTGGGTGGATCACCAGGTCAGGAGATCGAGACGATCCTGGCTAACATGGTGAAACCCCGTCTCTACTAAAAACACAAAAAATTAGCCAGGTGTGGTGGTGGGCACCTGTAGTCTCAGCTACTAGGGAGGCTGAGGAAAGACAATGGCATGAATCCAGCAGGCAGAACTTGCAGTGAGCTGAGATCATGCCACTGCACTCCAGCCTGGGTGACAGAGTGAGACTCCATCTCAAAAAAAAAAAAAAAAAAAGAAGGCTGTTCTGATACAGACGTAAGAGAAGAGGGTGATCTCCTTTCCACTACCATGGTACAGACACACTTTCAGTGAATAGCTTGTCATTCAGTACAGGAAATATTTTGTTTATTATACCTCAAGCTGCACAATGTTTATGATTTTTAAAAGTCTTCGTAAAAGGATTTATATATAAGCAATATATGAGACTTATAAAATTAGTGCAGTACAGGCTTAAAATCATATATTCACAAAAAGCTGGAGAAAAACAAATTAATTTCTGCATTTTTCTTGCAATTTACACTAAAATCTGATATGCTTTTCTACAGAAAGAAAAAGGATGCCACTTCTAAGTGTCTAATTCCTAGATGTTAGACTTCTCTGAAGGTGAATGCACTTATTTTTAAGCTAGTTGCACATTTAACACTCAATATAAACTTGCAAAGCTGTTTTTGAAAGTTCATTTTCACTTCAATTGTAGAACTGAAATTCTCTCTGTAGGGGCCCCACTGGCAAGCAGGAGACGTGGTACCGAAGCCCGTTCCTCAGCGAGTGCTCACCCTGGCAGCTTTGCTGAGAGTCCTTCTCAGGCATGTCCAGTCTGGGGGAAGACGTTTTTAGTCTCATCACAGCACCACGTGGCGACATCCTGAAGCTTGGGATCTCTGCAGCTTCTCCCAGGCACAGTGACTTTCCTCTTGCACCTGGTTGATGATGCAGCAGAGCCCTGGGCAGGGAGGCCTGTGCCTGCTATGCAGAACATCACAGCTAAGCGAAAGCTGTGGCTTGCTCCAGATGGGCAGGGCTGGCTGTGGCTCCCACACCAGGTCAGCAGGATTTGCCTCTGTTTCTGTGGTTCCACTGCCACACCTGCCCCAGACACCCCTGTCCAAGCACTCTGAGTTTGAGTTCATTAGTGGTCTCTGACCTGTCTGCCGAAACCCTACTGAGGAGATTTGAGGAATGGCAAGGTCCACCTGGCAGAGCCTCAGCACTTTGCTGGTCAGATGGTCAAAAATGATGGGTGGAATTTGAAACCAGAGGCCCAGATGGGATCGAATCCCAGGAATACCAAGCAAGTGTCCTCAGGATTTGTATAACCTCATTGTACAGATAACCCCTAGTCCTAATCCAGGACCTATATTCTCTGAGTGGATGATCGATCTTTTGAAAGAACCAGTAGTTTTCCCACAGTGAGATACATCACATTAAAATTAATCAATAGAATAGAAATTAAAGCTGGAACTAAGCTGAACATAAATTACTCTCTTCTTTGGGAAGAAACCTACATGGTCCATGAGTGCAGTGTGTGAAGGCAGGAGTCCCTGCAGGCTCCCAGCACTGATGCCTCCCAGCTGGATGAAGACGTGTAACCACACAGTCCTTCCAGGCCAGGGTCTCCTCTCCTGTGAATGGGGGCAACGGCGCCTTTCTTACAGGGCTGTTCTCAGAGAATGGAACTAAAGTGCTCAGGGAGCACTGAATTTGCGGTGAACATTAAGTGCAGAGAAGCGCTTACTGTTGGAAGAGTGCAGAAGGCGTTTGTCCATCCTCCAGGTCCTGGAAATGAGTGGATATGGACTCCCCACACAGAGGTCCCTGGGGAAAGGCCTCGGACAGTCTCAGCAGATGGGAGCTGAGTGTGGAGAGCTGAGTATATGGAGCAGGACAGAGGCACTCACCAGGCCTGAGTCCACCACAGAGTTAAGGACTGGGTGGAACTGAGCGAAAGGCTCTACCGCCCAGAATCTCCACTTCCACACTGGGAAGGTGGGGGGAGCTTTTTCCAGAAGACAGAGTTATTCTGGGAATTGCCTGAGACAGCGTGTGTGAAAGCCGTCAGCAGAGCCCATGTTACTCAGGGGGCTGCACGCACTGTGGAGGGGTTGGAGAGTGGAAGCCCATTGCTCTTGTGTGCCTGGCTCCAAGCTAAGCTGTAGGACTGGGGTGGGGGTGCAGAGGAGATGTGGACTGTCACCCTGAGATTCAGCCTGTCAGTGAGGGACTGTCATGCCATTTTCTTGCTTTGCCTTGAACTCTTATGTTGTGTACAATGAAGAATATAAAGACACAGACACCTGGGTATGAGCCTTGTGTGAGGACCCCAAAAAGCCAGCGAGTTTGAGTTTGGAAAGGTAGGATGGTGGTTTTGACACCAGGCAAATCAGTGGCAGCCTGGGCAAGCCGGCACTTCTGCATTTCCTGAATGTTTAAGTCAGTTTCACAAGCTTATTTTGAAAATTAGAGATAACGTCTGTACAGGATCTGACTCCCGAAGAGCACTAGATATAAAAAAAAATACCCGTTATTATTGTAACCAGAATCAACGCAGTACTCTGCTCCAGCCTGAGGGCTTGGCTCCACGGGGTGGCATCTACTAGGAGCCAAACACAGCCCCAGAAAGTGAGAGAGGAATGTGAACCTGTACTGCCTGCTCTCTGGGGGAGCGAGGAAGAGGCGCAGGCCAGCGTGCACCACATGCAGGAAGGACCCTTACGCTCCCATCACCTGGTCCTTTTCCTGAATGCTGCGGCTCACCATGGCTGTTCACCACCACATTTTAGGCTGGCACTCCTAAAACATCTCTGCCCCTGTGTCACTCCCTTGCACATCAGGCCTCGGATGAAACCACTTGGTCTGTTTTCATCTGCCCATCTGCAGCTGCTTTTCATGCCTCATCCACCCAGCACAACTAGCTCGGGACCTGATGCTGACCAAGCAGGCAAAGGATCTTTCCTCCAAGAGCAGAGGTGGGGACGCTCACTGCAAATGCATACAGGCATGTGTAGATGCACACCTGTGTTTATTACACATCCAGATATACGTACACACACACATGCACACACATACATGAACACGTGAACACATGTGCATATGCACATGCACACATGTATGCATGCACACACACATGCACACATGTGCAAACACGCACATGCACGCACATGCACATGCACATGTACACACGTGCACACATACACACACATACACGAACATGTGAACACATGTGCATATGCACACACATACACATGCACACACATGCACACATGTGCAAACACGCACACGCACACACGCACATGCACACGTACACACGTGCACACATGCACACACATACACGAACACGTGAACACATGTGCATATGCACACACACATGCACACATGTACTCATGCACACACGCACGCACACACATGCCCACATGCACATGCACACATGCACACACACACAAACACACGCACACACACACGTGTATATATCTTTGTCCCATGATCTGTCCTTTGTATTCTTCACTGATTTCCCTGACCCCTATATCCGTCATTAGATTTCTCTGTCTCCAGCCCTCACTCAAACATCGCTCCCTTTGCTGCCTTGACCAAGTTCTGCCTGCTAAGGACTCCCATCCCGGGGCCCCTCTGGTGCCCAGCAGCCCTGCAGATGTGGCCTTGTACTTGTTACATAACTGTCTGCTTCTCCTCTGACTCTGTGACTACAGAGTGTTTCAAAGGCAGGCACTAGGTATGAGTCATCTTTGCCTCTGCAGCAATTTCTACAATATCTGGGGCATAGTAAACTCTCATATAATGAATCAAATAATGAACAAATGAAGTAAATAAAATTACTATATGAATAATGCAGGGAAAAAAGAACATTGCTGGTATGTATATAATTAATTCAAGGATATGATTACTACATATGAACACAAGATATTGTGTAAGTCAGAAAGTGATGTGGCTTACTGTCAGATCAGGGCATGTACAGATTCCTGTAGTATAAACGCCACAGAAAATATGTGCTAGTGTAGGCCCAGCATCATTTTATAAACATCTTTGAGGTGTCAGTGATGTGGAGTAAAATACCAAACCATAAGTGTACAGCTTGTTGAAGTTTTACACGTGTAGCCACCACCAGATGAGATGCAGAACACGTCCCCCACCAATAAAAGAGAGAACACAGTGTGCTTCTTCATCAGAGAACCACTCCAGAGCACTGCTTCTAGCAATCATGGACTATCATTCTGAAGGAAAGCCCAGCCCAGTTGAGGCTGGCGAGCAGTGAGACCTGTTTGTATCTCACCCTGAATCCCAATGCCCGGTGGACAAGACTACCAGTGAATCTGTGTCCCAGAAATGACATGTTGAAGCCCTAACCCCCAGTACTTTTTAATGTGACCTTATTTGGAAATAGGGTCTTTGCAGGTATAATCAAGTTAAGATGAGGTGGTTAGGCTAGTCCCTAATCCCATGTAACTAGTGTCCTTATAAGAAGAGAAGAGACCCAGACACCAAAGGGGGATCACCATGGGAAGATGGAGGCAGAGACTGGAGTGATGCATCTGCAAGCCAAGGGAAGTGGGGGGCTGTCTGCCACCACGAGGAGCCAGGAGAGGGACAGGAAACAGGTTCTCCCTCAGAGCCTTCCAAAGGACCTGAACTGCAGGCACCTTGTGTGGCTTGGCTGTGTCTCCACCCAAACCTCAACTTGAACTGTATCTCCCAGAATTCCCACATGTTGTGGGAGCGACCCAGGGAGAGGTAATTGAATGATGGGGGCCAGTCTTTCCCCTGCCATTCTCTTGATAGTGAATAAGTCTCACAAGATCTCATGGGTTTATCAGGGGTTTCCACTTTTGTTTCCTCATTTTTCTCTTGCTGTTGCCATGCAAGAAGTGCTTTTCACCTCCTGCCATGATTCTGAGGCCTCCCCAGCCATTTGGAACTGTAAGTCCCATTAAACCTCTTTTTGTTCCCTGTTTCAAGTATGTCTTTACCAGGAGTGTGAAAATGAACCAATACAGTAAATTGGTACCAGTAGAGTGGGCGCTGCTGAAAAGATATCCGAAAATGTGGAAGCGATTTTGGAACTGGGTAGCAGGCAGAGGTTGGCACAGTTTGGAGGGCTCAGAAGAAGACAGAAAAATGTGGGAAAGTTTGGAACTTCCTAGAGACTTGTCGAATGGTTTTGCCCAAAATGCTGATAGTGATACAGACAATAAGGTCCAGGCTGAGGTGGTCTCAGATGTAGATGAAGAACTTGTTGAGAACTGGAGCAAAGCTGACTCTTGTTATGTTTTAGAAAAGATATTGGCAGCATTTTGCCCCTGCTCTAGAGATTTGTGGAACTTTGAACTTGAGAGAAATGATTTAGGGTATCTGGTGGAAGAAATTTCTAAGTAGCAAGGCATTCAAAAGGCGACTTGGGTGCTGTTAAAAGCATTACATTTTAAACGGGAAACAGAGTATAAAAATTCAGAAAATTTGCAGCCTGACAATGCAGTAGAAAAGGAAAAAATAATTTTTGAGGAGAAATTCAAGCCAGCTGTAGAAATTTGTATAAGTTGCAAGGAGCCTAATATTAATCCCCAAGACCATGGGAAAAATATCTCCAGGCCATAACTAAGACCTTCACAGCAGCTCCTCCCATCATAGGCCCAAGGCCCAGGAGGAAAAAGTGGTTTCATGGGCTGGGCCCAGGGTCCTCATGCTGTGTGCAGCCTAGGGACTTGGTGTCCTGCATCCCAGCCACTACAACCATTGGTTAAAAGGTGCCAAGGTAGAGCTCGAGCCGTGGCTCCAAATGGAGGAAGCCCCAAGCCTTGGCATCTTCCACGTGGTATTGAGCCTGCCAGAACACAGAAGTCAAGAATTGAGGTCTGGGAATCTCTGCCTAGATTTCAGAAGATGTATGGAAATGCCTGGATACCCAGGCAAAAGTTAGCTGCAGGAGTGGGGCCCTCATGGAGAACTTCTGCTAGGGCAGTGTGGAAGGGATATGTGGGGTTGGAGCCCCCACACAGAGTCTGTACTGGGGCACTGCCCAGTGGAGCTGTGAGAAGAGGGCCACCACCCTCCAGACCCCAGAATGGTAGATCCACCAACAGCTTGCACCGTGTGCCTGGAAAAGCTGTAGACACTCAACACCAGACAGTGAAAGCAGCCGTGAGTAAGGCCGTACCCTGCAAAGCCATAGGGGCGGAGCTGCCCAAGACCGTGAGAACCTACCTTTTCATCAGCATGACCTGGATGTGAAACATGGAGTCGAAGAGGATCATTTTGGAGCTTCAGAATTTGACTGTCCCCTGGATTTTGGACTGTCATGGGCCCTGTAACCCCCTTTGTCTTGACCAATTTATCACATTTGTAATGGCTGTGTTTACCCAATACCTGTACCTGAATTGTATCTAGGAAGTAACTAGCTTACTTTTGATTTTACAGGCTCATAGGTGGAAGGGACTTGCCTTGTCTCGGATGAGACTTTGGACTGTGGACTTTTGGGTTAATGCTGAAATGAGTTAAGACTTTGGGGTACTATTGGGAAGGCATGATTGGTTTTGAAATGTGAGGACATGAGATTTGGAGGGGGCAGGGGTGGAATGATTGTTTGGCTGTGTTCCCCCACCCCCAAATCTCAACTCAAGTTGTGTCTCGCAGAATTTTCACGTGTGCGAGGGACCCAGGGGGAGGTGATTGAATCATGCGGGCTGGTCTTCCACGTGCTAGTCTCGTGATAGTGAGTTAGTCTCTTGAGATCTAATAGGTATATCAGGGGTTTCCACTTTCTCTCCCTCCTCATTTTTCTCTTACTGCTGCCATGTAAGAAGTGCCTTTCACCTCCCACCATGATTCTGAGGCCTCCCCAGCCATGTGGAACTGTAAGTCCAATTAAACCTCTTTCTGTTCCCAGTCTCAGGTATGTCTTCAGCAGTAGCATGAAAACGAACAAATACAACCTTGATTTTTGACTTCTGACCTCCAGTAAGGTGGAAGAATAAACATTTGTCCTGTCAAGCCACCCAACTGGTGCTTATTATGACAGTCCTAGGAAACTAACATACATCCATGATGAAAGCTGACACCTTGCTTGCATTTGTTGAGAATTGTCTCACAAACCTACTGTCTTAGTCAGTTCTCATGCTGCTGTAAAGAACTGCCTGAGACTGGGTGATTTATAAAGGAAAGAGGTTTAATTGACTCACAGTTCTGCAGGACTGGGGAGGCCCCAGGAAACTTACAATCATGGCTGAAAGGGAAGCAAACATGTCCTTTACATGGTGGCAGCAAGAAAAAGTGCCGAGCGAAGTGAGGGAAAAACCCTTATAAAACCATCAGATCTCGTGAGAACTCACTACCATGAGAACAGCACAGCAGAACTGCCCCTATAATCTAATCACCTCCCACAAGATCTCTCCCCCAATATGTGGGGATTATTACAATTCAGATTACAAGTCAAGATGAGATTTCAGTGGGGACACAGAGCCTGACCATATCACCTTCTCTATTCAAACTCGTGAACAATTGGTAATTGTGGGTGAAACATTCAACACTCATGGAGCTAAGAGCCTCAGGGAACCCTCATGTTACCTCTCCCATACGCATGTTCTGTGAATAGCTGACTAGTCAAGACTCAGACGTGTTACTTATTTTGATGATGCTTTCTCCTACCAAGGATTTACTCAAAACAAAAGTAACAAAATTCCATATGTTTTCTATCCACTGGTTATCTGAAAGAAAGAAGAGAACTGTGAAATTAATATCCCTAGGGTTACCTTCTTTGGTCCCTTAGCCACAAGATTGCTACAGGATTATTTTCTAGTTACCTGCATGTCATGAGATGTCTTCCTCTGATCCTCCTTGTCCTCATCAAGTGAATCCACTTCTCATTTTGAAGGAGAATGGTCACATGTCAATCAAATTTCATGGTCTATTAACATCACTCATTCTCCAATGAGCATGGATATATTTTATTCATTCATCGACCTAGCAGATAATTATTGTCTACCAAGACCCCAGAACGGTAATCAGCAATGAAGAGAATATCAAGAAGTATCTATGACACCTGTTTTTAGAAAGCACACCTTGTCATTGGAATGGCACAAACTGTAAATTAAATATGGAGAAAAATTTTAAGCCAAATGTTTAGAATTTTCTATAGATTTCAGAAGCTCATTCTTGAAATCTCTTCAGAACTTACTGGTTCTGTTCAATGTGTAACACATTGTATTCCTTGAACAGAAACTTCCATTGGAAATCTTCATGGCCTGTTGGAAAGAGCATTTAGACTTGGAATCACCATAAGATGAAGGAGAGAACTCTGGATGTTGCCTTAGGGATCTCGTGGTCACCATGATGCTGTTGTAAACATTGGACATATTTTCATGGTAATCAATATATCTGTGGTTTCATGATTATACTTAGCCTGAAAATGCTGAATCATATAGAGACATTGAGAGCTTATCTGTGAAGGACAAGTATTTGTAGAATAAAATTTGTGTAACTGGTAAAGAAGTCCTTGTTCTTTTCTGAAGAGTCAAGAAGTCTTGTAACTGCATCTGCTCCAGCCAGGTATGCCTTATGCTGTGTACCAGTCACAGCCCTTGTTGGCAATCTTTTTCTCAAGTTAATACTCAATCCTCTTAGAACATCGAGAATGCAGTACATACCCTCTCCAGTGGAAAACATTTTGATCAGCACAAGTTAGCAAACCACTTTTTCACATGGATCCAAATCCCAATTAACAGTACAGAATTTACGGCTGAGAGTTATATTAAACTGTGTCAGGTAGGCTATGCTACAGCCAAACCATCTAATAAATTCAAATTACTTTTAAAGTATCTAATAGTATTAATAATTTATGGTATTTCAGAATATAACCCTGTTCCGTTGGTCATAGTACATGCAAGCACTCTAGACACTATTGACCTGAAAACATAGAAATTAAATTTAGTTATCTGAAACTCATTCACATTTTTAAAAGTTTGCACTGATCAAGTTATTGGATCTCACCCAGCAAAAATAGGTCCCTTTCTGCAGGTAATTCAGAAAGCATTTGAAACTGCAGAAAGAATCCAAGAAAAGCATGTAACATGTTCATGCCTTTGCTACCCCACCTACTCTGCTTGGACGTGTGTCTCTCCTCCCACCTGACTAGGACATCTGATAAATCTTTCCCCGGAAGCCCCGCCTCCTCCCTCTAGTTCTTCTGTGTTCTCATTCCATCCTGTATGGTCTTTTACTGCAACACTTTGGTTATGCCTATCTGTGTATGCATCTCTGTTTTCCTTTGGTACTTTAAATACCGTTACCCGGAGATTATGTTTTATTTGCATGTGTGACTCTAGTACCTATGATGATGCCTGACACACAATGGAAACACATAATATTTTCTCATCAAATGAATGAAGAAATGAATGGACTGCATGGACTCCCAAAACTGTCTTGCAATGACTGAGGTAACCTAGCATCATATGACTCTTTTACAGATTTATACCTTAACCCATAATGATCCCCTCCTCTATGCAAGGTGTGTGATTAACACTTCAATGAACACGTCTGACAATTTTCCTTGTCTCAGTTGAGGAAATACGTGGGAAGTAACTGCATTTTCTCCTTTCACCATTTTGTTGCATCATTTTCACATAAATGGTCATGAGGTTGAAAGAATTGTGCAGATGTCTAACTGCTTGAAGGTTTGTGGAGGCATTAGGTTTTAATGCCGCAATAAAGCCCTTTATATCCAACCACAGGAATTAATCTTCAGAGTTGATTAACGTTTGGATATAGTCTATTCTCTCAATCGTCTCTAGCTAGAATTAGATGGGGAGTTACAAGACAGGCAAAATGATTTTCTCTATGTTCCTGTTCCCACTTACTCTTCAGCCAGGTTTTCCAGAAGGATGAGACTCCATGGAGCTGGATCCAGAGGGTCCGCCCTGCAGCTGTGCTTGCAGAGTGCCCCCATCCCAGGAGCAGCAACTGTGCCATGGGATTGAGATACTGACAAACCTAAAAAGCATTCTTTTGGGGCACCTGACAATACTAGTTATTTGGCATTGGGATTTCTGCAGAATTACCTTAGTACCAGCCAGAACAATAAAAAGGAATAAGAAAAAAAAATCATTTTTCATCCCCAAGATGCTAATGAAGGGGAATGTCCTGTATCTCCTCACTTAGGAGCAAAACTGTAGAAAGCTTCCTGAGAAAAGGTCATCTTATTCAGTTAGAAATGCTTTTTGCCACATAGGAAGGATATTTTACTTATAAATGATGAGTTCATGTGTATCAGTGGGTCCTTGCTTTTGCTGCCACTGTAAGTTGCCAAGCAAATCCTCTTGTCTAGATATTTTGAATCAGAATTACCTTTCCAGTCTTAGAGCAAGAGCAGAGCAGAGCAGAACTGATATTTTATTCACCTTCTGTCCTTCAAGATAATAACAATACCTAGAATGTTGAGGAAAAGTACTAGTTTTTACAGTTTCAGGAAATTATGGAGGAAATTGTGTAGATAAACCATCAGAATCCTAACACCTGACATAAACTCATCCATCATCTCCCCTGTGCGTATTTTCTCACATTTGAAACCAAAAGAGAGTCCACAAATAAATAAATGACATTTTATTTCACATATTTGGTAAATATGTCGAGTGTTTCCATAACTTATTAATATTTTTAGAGGTGAGTATAAAGCTTGATGTTTTTAAACAACAGAAATTAGGAGGCTTCTAAGGCTAGTAGGAATTTAGAAATGATTGAATTGGTAGCTGACGTTAACTACTTACACTGACTCATCAAAATCATTGCAGAACAATTTCTCAAAGAGCCCAAATCAATCAACCAACACATATTTAGTCCCATCATAGGGCTAACACTGAGTCAACTGTGTGGGGTACTTTGGTCATAGGGTTTATGCTGCCAGTGGGGTTACAATTAACAAGAAGATATAAGATATGTATCTTAAAAATAATTAAGCCGGGCACAGTGGCTCATGCCTGTAATCCCAGCACTTTGGGAGGCTGAGGCGGGCAGATCACAAGGTCAGGAGATCAAGACCAACCTGGCCAACATAGTGAAACCTGTCTCTACTAAAAACACAAAAAGTTAGCTGGGCATGGCAGCATGTTCCTGTAGTCCCCAGTACTCAGGAGGCTAAGGCAGGAGAATTTATTGAACCCAGGAGGCAGAGGCTTCAGTCAGCCCAGATTGCACCACTGCACTCTAGCCTGGGCAACAGAGACAGACTCCATCTCAAAATAATAATAATAATAATAATAATAATTAAATAAGTCATTGCCTTTTGTGGGACAGATCATTCTAAATTATAGCACGATGTCATTAGATGTAAATTGTGCACGTACTAAAAGATATCAAACCATACAAAGATAAATCAGACAGGAGTCTGTCTCCCAAGGAGCTGTCTTTTAGGGATTCATCTCACAAATGAAATGCCCACTAGGTTCTGGGCACTATGTTCAGTGGATAGCCTAATGAAAGCAATAGTCATACAAAAATCATTGGAGTTGGAATGTGCATCAGTAAAGGTATGGTCAAGGCACAGAGCAGTGGGAGTGGGGTGGATTCCAAGGCGACTTCACAAGGCAGAGGACAGTCTGAGCTGGATTCGGAAGCTAATCTGGCCATCTTGGGGCAAAGCCAAGGGTGAGCAAAGAAGGGGCCACAAGGTATCTTCCAGAATCTGCTTATATGTGGTTGACTGCAATGAGGAGTTCAGGGCAGAGGTGCTGACTAATGAGAGTGAAGGGTGTGTCAGCCAGGGTTCTGCAGAAAGAAACGTGTGTGTGTGTGTGTGTGTGTGTGTTGAATAAGGAGATTTATTATATGTAATTGGCTCACGTGATTATCACGACTGGCAAGTCCTAGGATCCACAGGGTGAGTCAGCACGTTGGAGACCCAGGAGATCTGATGTGTAATACCAACCCAGGAAGACCAAATGCTTTAGTTTGAGTCCAAAAGAAAAAGATAAAGATAAAGATAAAGATAAAGATAAAGAAAGATAAAGAAAAGAAGAGAAAAGAAGAAGAGAAGAGAAAAGGAAAAGAAAGGAAAGGAAAGGAAAGGAAAGGAAAGGAAAGGAAAGGAAAGGAAAGGAAAGGAAAGGAAAGGAAAGAAAAGAAAAGAAAAAGAAAAAAAAAGTAAAGAAAAGAAAAGAGCCAATGTCCCAGTTTGGAAAGTTGACAAGCAGGAAAAATTATCTCCTACTCCAGAGAGGGTCTTTTTGTCCTATTCGGGCCTTCAATGGATTGGATGAGGCCCACCTATGATAGAGAGGGAAATCAGTGTTTCCAAGTCTACTGATTCAAATGTTAATTTCATCAGAAAACATCTTCACAGAAACAACCAGAATAATGTTTGAGCAAACATCTGGGCACCCACGGCCCAGTCAAGTTGACACAAAAATTAACCTTCACAGAGAGGTTGAGTCATGGATGGCCTGACATTCCCTGCCAAGATGTTTCAACTTGATTTTCTTTGTGACAGCCAGGAGCTATCAAAATTTCCAGCTAAGAATGATGCCATTGTGTTAGCTGGTGCGCAGGCGGGTGCTACTGCTTTGTGGAAGGTGGGATGGAGAGAAACTCCACTGAGATGCCCTAGGCTGATATCACATCTAGATGACCGGCTTCATGAAATAAGTGAAGTTCAGCTTAAGAGCTTTAAGTCATTTTATTTGTTTATTGTTTGGATGGGCAACAGGCAGAAGTGAAAAAGGCCCAGTTGCCCAGAATTCAAAAGTGCAGATTACAAAACAATAGAGGCCAAGAACAATGGGTGTGGAAAAAGTATATAAATACCTATATGCACACATAAATACACACATAATACACATGCATCTAGACATGGACACACATACATGCAAATACGTGTTTATATTCAAAATATACAAGCATATGATATTCATATGCACATTCCTCCAATCTCCTTAGCATCTTAGAACATATAAGATGACATATGCTAAAAGAAAGGTGTTTCTGATAAATTCTTTTCCTTTCTGAACATTCCTCCTACAAGAAAAAAGTCCAGTCTTAAAATCTGTCTGCTGAGAGTTTTGTACATGACAGACACTGTGATCAATACTTTACATTTATTTTCTTAGTTAACCATCACATCAAATGCTGGAAGGAAGTTCTCCTCTTGTACTAGTTGAGGACAATGAAGAAGTTCACCTGAGATTAAACAGTTTTCTATAGTAACATACAAGAAGAAACTACTGTGGACAGAAAACATGTTGAGCTGGAGCTTTGGAAGCCCTTATATTCAACCTGGAGGAAACCTAGCAGAAGGGCATGAGTTCTTCTGACTTCCAACATGGAACATGTCTCAAAGGCAACTTACTCACTCATCACTTTACAGGGAAGGAACTCGCTCAGGTTCAGAGGTGGACAGCGTGAGACCTGGAGCTAGAACCAAGCCCCCAGATCATTTACCATTGACTGGCTCACAGCTTCACAGGGGACGGTCACACAGGTGGGCAGCATTAGATCTGGAACGGGAGCTGGCCTCCTGCCTCCCTGCCTAGTGCTCTTTTCAATACCCCACAAAAAGTCAGGGTTGCTTAGACACAGTGTAAAAACAAACGTTTTGACTAAACCAGAAAAGAAGCAAATTCGAATGTCACCTTGTACAAAATTGGGGCCTCAGAGAAGTCCTGTGAAATGCAATTGCTTATGGGCCTTTCACTGGGGCTCTGGTCGTTTGGTGGTGTCCAGTAGCTCTTTGACTTTACCTTTCTTTTCCTCTCACCTCTAGTCAAGTAACTCATATTTATAAGTAAAATATAAAATACTCTGATGCAGAGTAGTGAAATTTAGATTCACACTGCTCTAGAGGTCTGTGAACCAACAGCAATTACACCAGAAATTGAGGTGTGGGAGGATGCATGTGTCTTTGGGTTGTGTGTTTCTAAATTTTGAGGTGACAAAATACATAGTGTTTTTTTCAAGTTTTAAAGAAATGTATCCAAAATGACAGAAGACACTAAAGCATGGAAACTTTCAGGCCAGTAATGGTAACTGATGGAAAAATAGGTATAATTTTTATAGTGATCGTTTTAGCACATATGTTGCGTTATAATTTAGAACAGAAGAAAACTTATAAGTAAACGTGAACCTGACCATCTAGGCACATTCTGTGCATTTATAAAACAGCCTAGAAGAGTTTCCAGGGTTAGGACAGCAAAGCCCATCTAAACCCTCTTCGCTGGTGCCCCAGGAGTCCTGGGGTCTTGGTTCTGCAGGACCTCAACACCGACCTATTCCAGTGTCTATTCGGTACTTTGATTGTTATTGTAACTTCATGCACCTCTGTGCTCATCTCCCCGCATGACTTCTCACTCCCACTTTGCAAGCCTTTGATTAAATTATGCTGCTCCTTTCTTGAGGTACATGCTGCTGTCCTATGGCAATTTGTCCCACGACATGGTTTGACTGTGTCTCCACCCAAATCTCATCTTGAATTGCAACTCCCATAATCCCCAAGTGTGCTGGGAGGGATCTGAGGGTGGTAACTGAATCATGGCGGCTGGTCTTTCCCAAGCTGTTCCCATGATAGTGAAAGGCCTCACAAGATCTGATGGTTTTATAAAGAATAGTTCCCCTGCACATGCCCTCTTGCCTTCCGCCATGTAAGACTTGCTCCTCATTTGCCTTCCACCATGATTGTGAGGCCTCCCCAGCCATGTGGAATTGTGAGTCCATTAAACCTCTTTTCTTTCTAAATTACCCACTCGGGGGTATGTCTTTATTTGCAGCATGAGAACAGACTAATACATCCTGATTCTCCCCTCCAGGGTTACACAGATCAGTCCAGTCCTTTTCCTCACGATGCCACACTTCCCTGTGTCCACCCTCCTCCAGGTTCTAGTCCTCCTCTTCTTTTTGTGACCATCCCATGCCTTGCTATTGGGTCTCCCATTGACATCTCATCGGATGAAGACTGACACCAGATATTAGCTCAAAGTGGATGGGAGAGCCATCGTTCATTGACTCATAGCCAATAAATAATCCTTGTTTTGATATTCTCTCTGGAAAACAGGGAATTTCCCTTATGTCTCACAGGTCCAGTTATTTTTATGGACACAAAAATAACATTTTATATTTTTCCCGAATGTATTTTATTTTGAAGTTCACAGCCTTTTACAACAACCCTCCCAGAGGCAGCCCCTGGAAAATGCCAAAGAAGGCGACTCTGAGCCGGGAGGTGAGGCATGGTAGGGCCTTACCTGTTGTGACAAATTTGACTACTTTTTATTTCTTTTGTTATATTTGTCCAAATTATTGTTCTCTTTGTTTTTGACTGACCTTGTTTTCTACCGTTTGCCCACACGTGGCTAGCTGTGGTGTCGGAATATACTTCAGCATGAAGTTGGTAAAACTATAGGAAAGAGGGAAGAAAAAAATATGCCTCATTCGTTTGAAGGCATCACCATTCTATTCACCTACTTATAAGTTTAATTCTAATGTTCCCTTAGTATCCCTGTTTCTGCCTCCAACATTCTTTGCCTTTTCTGTCTCTTTCCTCCTCCTTTCTAGCTACCAGCTTCCCTTGAAAAAGGCTTGTCAGAATCCTAGATAGAGGCACAGGACGAGGGGCCACTCTCCACCGTGTCGTGAACGGGACCTGCGGGAAGTGACTGAATCACGGGGGCGGGTCTTTCCCGTGCTGTTCTCATGACAGCGAATATGCCTCAAGAGATCTCATAGTTTTATAAAAAGCAACATCTGATGGTTTTATAAAGGAACCAGGACGAGCGGCTCCTCTACATCATTTTGCCCCGCCCGGAACCCTCGGTCCTGTGCAAGGAGTAAAGGCCCTGGGGCACGATGCTCACGTTCTCCACCGAAGGGTGTCCTTGCATGAAACGCAGAACAGAGTGATTGTCATACACATCACTAGCCAAAATAATCCAGAGGTGCCAGCCCATTTAAATATTCTCGTTTGGTGACAAAAATCGGAGGCTTAAGAGATACTTGAAAGTAGTGATTTTTTATTTAAATTCAACATTTTCTGCTTATGTTTACTGTGACTATAGTACCATAATGCATTCATAGGCTCCAAATATGAGCTATATTAAACCATTTTCTGAGAAAAGTGCAACATAATATATCTTTTATTCCCATGGGTTCCTCTTCACATTGCCTCACCTCGAAAAGACCTAAATGACATTTTAATTAATAAGAAGAATGACTGTGAAGTTATTAGTGACTTTGTTCATATATGAGAAACAGGACAGATTTTACATGCAATAAATTCCTT
Organism: Macaca thibetana thibetana; assembly: GCF_024542745.1. Lineage (NCBI taxonomy): Eukaryota > Metazoa > Chordata > Mammalia > Primates > Cercopithecidae > Macaca > Macaca thibetana. The sequence continues at coordinate 104,645,923 of NC_065590.1, forward strand.
AAATAATCATTTTATGGATATCCAAAGTAATTTACAAAGGCAAAAATTGATAACGTGCAATTCTCAGTCAAGTTACGCATCGTTGATTTCACCTATAAACACTTACTACATTTGTAATTAACCATATTCATAGATTGTCAATAGAAAGGGAAAGTCCTGTTTTCACGTAATAAATAATTACCTATTTTGTTTATTTTCTGTTGTTCTCTTCTACGCCATATATACTTAGAGTTTTGATCCCCTGTGTATTCTCTGTATTTTCAGCAGAAAGAAGAGTTTCTCAAAGGAAATATAGAGGGGTGGGGGAGTGAACTCAACATGTCTTATATTTTTTAACATTCTATAACTAGAATAAAGGTGGTATATTTATTGTATTGAAATGACATTACTCTGCAAATGACATCATTATATGTTTAGAAATTCCAAACGTTTCTGTAAGCTATTACAATTAAAAAGTCAAATTTCCATGTAACAAAATAAAAATTAAAAAACATTTATAGTAGCAAAACAACACACATAGAATATATAAAAAATAAATCAAACAAAAGTGTGTAAGACCTCTACACTGAAAACTATGCAACATTAATGAAAGCAGTTCCACTGCTGGGTATATAACCAAAGGAAATTCAGTCAGTAAGACAAAGAGATATCTGCAGTCCTGTGCCCATGGAAGCACTATTCACAACACCCAAGATATGGAATCAATCCAAGGGTTCATTGACGGATTAATAGATATGGAAAATCCAAGAGTTCATCGATGGATGAATAGATAAGGAAAATGTGGCATAAAAGCAACATTCAGCCTTAAAAGAGAAGGAAATCATGTCATTTATAGCTACAGAAACCTGGAGGGCATTATGTTAGGTTAAATATGCCAGGTGCAGAAAGACAAGTACGAGGTAAGGTCACTTATATGTGGAAGCTAAAAAAGGTGGACTCCTAGAAACAGGCAGGAGAATGGTGGTTGTCAGGAGCTGGTGGGAAGGGGATTGGGGAGATGTTGGTCAAGGGGTGTCAAGTTTCTGTTAGACAGGAGAGGTAAGTTCAAGAGACCTATTGTACAGCATGGTGATTCTACTTAATAACAGTGTATTGTGCGCTTGAAAATTGCTGAGAGAAGATTAAGTGTTCTCAGCACAAAAAAATAATAAATATGTGAGGTAATGCATACGTTAATAGCTTCATTTAGCAATTACACAGTATCTACATATTTTCAAACATCATGTTGTACATCCCACATGTATATAATTTTTATTTTTAAAAATTGGCCAGGTGCGGTGGCTCATGCCTATAATCCCAGCACTTTGGGAGGCCGAGGCTGCTGGATCATCTGAGGTTGAGAGTTCAGGACCAGACTGCTCAACATGGTAAAATTCCTTCTCTACTAAAAATACAAAAATTAGCTAGGTGTGGTGGTGCACACCTGTAGTCCCAGCTACTCAGGAGGCTGAGGCAGGAGAAGCACTTGAACCCAGGAGGCAAAGATTGCAGTGAACAAAGATTGTGCCACTGTACTATAGCCTGAGCAATAGAGTGAGACTCCCGTCTTGAAAAAAATAATTTAAATAAATAAATAAATAAGAAAAAAAGAAATTAAATACCTAAATATACAGAGAAGTATATTATGCTTATAGCTTAAAAATAAATACTATATTAATTTCAATTTTTCTCCCAACAATCTGTACATATGATGCAATTACAATTAAAATGCTAGCAGGCTTTTTTACAGACTGTTGAAAAATTGTTCCTAAAATTCCTGTGGCAATGCAAATGGTCAAGGCAATCTTGAAGAACAAGAATAGAGCTAAGTTACTGAAGCTACCAGATATTCAGATCCGATCTAAAGCTGCAGTAATTAAGACAGAAGAGTCAGATAGAGAAACAGACCAATAGAATAGAACAGAGTGTAGAATCATCCCACACACAAAAGTCACCTGGTTGATGAGAACTGTGAACTGCAGAATGTGGACAGGCAGGAGTCATTTTAATAAATTGGGCTGAGTAAACAGCAAAAAGCAGAAAATTCACTGCACCAATTCACAGAAACAAACCAGATGAGCTGCAAATCTAAATGTAAAAAATGAAACAATAAAGCTTTTAGAATACATAGATCATCCCTATGCTTTGGAGTAAGCAAACATTTCTTAAATAGAACAAAGCTATGAACAAAATATTAATACATTTTGACTATAATAAGATTAAGTACTTCTTTTTATCAATAGGCATTAAAAGAGTGAAAAGACAAGCCATAGAGTTAGATATTTGCAATGCATCCATCCAACAAAAGATTCACACACAGATACATAAAGAACTTGAACGAATCAATACAAAAAAAAGCAAACAAAACCCAATAAAAAATAGCGAAGCAAGTTAAATAGCTATTTCATAAAAGCATGTGAAGATGGCCAATAAATATATTCAAAGATGTTGAACTTCTCTTGTCACCAGGAACATGCAAATTACATTTTTGGTGTGGCATTGCTGTATGCCCAGCTAAGATGAAGCAAGCCTTTCCATGCTGCGTTATGTAGAAGGCATGGAACCACCAGAGCTCTGGTTCATTTCTAGTGGGAGTACAAATTGTTAAAACTTTGGAAAAGAGCTAGGTCAGTGTCCACAATATTGTTAGCAGCACTCTTTATCATAGCTCAAAACTGCAAACTATCCAAGTACCCAACACCTGTACGGTGGGTCCAGAAATTATGACAGAGCCACACATCTCAAGCAATGATGATGAATGGACCACAACTTCCTGCAACGATGTGGATGCATCTCAGCAGCAAATGTCCGACAGGAGAGTGCACGGCCTCAGTTTATTCTACGAATTCCAGAAACTGGCAAAATTTACCTACAGTCTTGTGGTCAGGACAGTGGTTACTCTTGGAGGAGGTAGGAACTGAAGAGACTACACCACGGAGGGTGGCTTCCCGGATCCTGGCTGTCCTCTGCTTCTTGATTAGGGTTCTGGTGAATACAGGTGTGCTCTGTTTGTGAAAATCGATTGCACCATATGCTGTACACTTAGGGTTTTATAGTTTCGCTTACAGAGGTAATTTTTAAATAAAAGATCCCCCAAACTAAGTTCATATAAAACAAAATAATTTGATGAATTTAATAATCCTCTCAAAACTTTGATTTCTAAAACCAATTTTTTTGGGCTTACTGGAGTTCAGAATTCTTGACTTTGCGTGATAACCTTGCTCACGTGAATCAGTTTAGACAAGCAATATTCATTCTGATTCCTAGAGAGTATTCAGTGTAAAATTCACACATTCACACACTTTTTTTAATACACAACTTTCAAGGTCTCAATAAATTTTGGCATACCTTCCTCTGTGACAAGAGGCGTTTTTATGTGAAAGCTTGTGTCTACATCATCTCTCAAAATAAAATGCAGACTGTGCTACATTTATGTAAATATGGTTACACTTGGTCTTTTTAGGTCAATTGTATAGACAGTAATGAACAAGGAAGTTCATCAGTACCATTTTAGAAAAGTGAAACTAGGCTGGGCGCGGTGGCTCAGGCCTCTAATCCTAGCACTTTGGGAGGCCGAGGCAGGTGGATTGCCTGAGCTCAGGAGTTCGAAACCAGCCTGGGCAACACAGTGAAACCCCATCTCTACTAAAATTACAAAAAAATTAGCCGGGCGTGGCAGCGTGCGCCTGTAGTCTCTACTACTCAGGAGGCTGAGGCAGGAGAATTGCTTGAACCTGGGAGGCGGAGGTTGCAGTGAGCTGAGATTGCGCCACTGCACTCCAGCCTGGGTGACAGAGTGAGACTCTGTCTCCAAAAAAAAAAAAAAGGAAAACTAATCAACTCCTGAGGAAATCGGAAAGTTTTCTAAAAAGGGTACTTTCCCTCAATGGGTATGAATCTACTTTTATTCCATGACACAACATCATGCTCTCCCTCCCTCCAGCCTCTCCAGGAGAGGTGTGCAGTCGGCACCACACACCCCACATTCCCTGTCAAGTGGTCAGGAGGTGAAAGGGACCTGGGTCCAGGCTGCCCGCTGCCTTGGTGTGGGATACCTCTGCTCCATGCAAGGGGTGAATTTTCTTATTTGCAAAACATATTACGAGGGCCCGCCACATGTTATCACCTTTCCTCAGTCCCTCTCTCCGATGTTTTTAAGTGGATTCCAAGACATTTCGGAAAATATAAATTCCCCTCCTTGACACTCTGAAAGGGTTAGATGCTTCTGGTTTACAATGGCCTTATTATCTATGAATATCTTGTTCTGATCATGCATCAAAAACATGATGGCAAGCATACAGAGGTGATCTATTTTCCTATTCTGTAAGATGATTTGACTGCTGAAACAGTGAATAACTATGTCCTTCAAATCTCCCTTTTTTTCTGCTTGTCCTTGTTTCTTTAATAGTGTTGATCTTTTTACCCACTCTTGCCAGTTCTCCCACATCAACCTATGTTCATTCACACACACACGCACACGCACGCACACACACACACACTCTTTCACACAGCTCCTACCCCGAATCATGTGATAAGCATTTCTATTATTGAGATTTTTTTCTGGCACTTACACTTGGCATTTTTTACAGTCTAGTTTGGTGTTATGTTTCTTGTACCTGAATTGTGGAATTGTCTTTTTACTCAGGCATGTATGAGTATTAGCTATGTATGCAACCGCCCTGGCAAAGAGGGCGTCTGCCAAGCCACAGAGCACCGAGATACATCCACGGATGGCCTCTTATTCTGGAACGCGTGTCGCTCTGATGCTGTAGTAATTAGGTGAACTTGAAGCAGTACTTGGATTTGAGAATTGTCCTTGAGTGTGTTCTGCAATAAATTATTTAAGTGAGATGTGGAGGAACTAATTGGTTAATAACCATAATTGGGATTAAAGAGTAATTTTGATTTTTAAAAGATGCTTTAAAGGATAAATATTCAGTTGTCTCATTTTGCTATTAAAAAAATAAGTCTCCTTCAATGACTTCACATAATGGGAAACACAGGTGGGCTAAATGCTACCTTCGTGTCCAGGTGATAGCCGTTGTCAAAGCCCCCGCTGGGGGCAGGCTACTAGAGGCAAGCTGTTTGCCTGTGCTTTGCCCTAAGGATATTGACTGTTATTATTTATGATTTATGTTGCTCAGTGAATGTACATTGTGCAGAGCAATAGATTAAATGGTGCTGAACAAAGAACACACTTCCAGCCCCCAGGAGGGGACTTAAAACGTAGACACTTAAGTGACACCGTTCAGGACTTGCATGGAGCGTGTGGGTGTGGGGCACCCTGAGCACAATGGCTGAGGGAGGGGTTGACGCTTTATTAAGGAGAAAAGAAAGCCGGCAATTGGGTCTGAGTTAGGCAGTGCATAAAAAGAAAGCACAATACCGGCTTTAAGAGAAGAAAACAAGGCAACATGGGAAGAAAATTCAGACAGAAAAGAGGGACAAAACCCACTGAATTTGCTGCAGAGTTGCAATAATTTTTCCAAAGACCACTTAGACACATTTAATAGTTTATTTTTGAACTAGATCATCCGTATGGATTTTACCTATGTAGAGTTTGTGTTGTTTTCCTTATCGATGATTTATAAGATTTTATAGTGTTAGTAAGCAACTAGATTGCTACGTAGATTTGCTGATATTTGGGTCTGGGTGATTCCGAGAATCTGCATCTTCTTTGCAGATAGCAGCTAGCACAGTTCTTCGCACATAGTACTTGCTCAGTAAGTATTTATAGATTGCCTGAGGATAGAATTCAGGTTTTCCCCTCTTTGAGTGGAAAACGGAATGAAGATGGATCTCAAATTCCGATGTTTCAGGTGCTTGGTATCAGCAATACGTAGTTCGTAACTTCGGGGCTGCAATACTGTGGACAAACAGATACTACAGAGGCAGATCCAGTTGCACTAACTACACAAAGGTTTAATTCAGAAGGGTGTTTTAAAGTTATACCCGTAAATTCAGGACACATGCCAGGTCTAATTCTGGAAATTCTGGAAATAATCAATTCTGTTCACATGTAATAAGTAGTACCACTTCATGACCAAATGCTGATGTTTGCTTTCTTATTCCTTTTTATAACCAAAGTCTTACTTCCCAAGTGGTATTTCTTCCAAGAAATTTCTAATCTGAAAGGAAGTCCAAATTGGCACAGGGATAGCAACTTCCTTGGCGCAACTGACTATTTAGAAAGTAGTATTCTGAGTATTCTGCAGGGATGGTTTAAATAACTCATGCTCATATTTGCATATTGCAATGGCAAGGCTTTGCTGTAAAGGAAAAACCAGTGACACTGAGTCAACTCCCTCCTATTCAAAGTCACAGTCTCTGCCTCTCAATTGCTTCTTCACACTGTGCTTAAAACCAGTGCAAATATTTCCCTGCTTAGGAAAGCATCTTCAACTTGTGGCCTCTAAGAGAAAAAACAAACTCCTTAGCCTGGCAGACAAAGACCCGTAACTATTGGACCCAACCCACCACCTGACTGCACACCCACAGAGATCTGAGAATTCTCTGTTCTGGAGGCAGACACTTGCAGTGCTCTCAGACTGAAGCTCTGCTCCCCTCCACAGAAGGCCATTCCCAGACTTTTTCCTTCTGCAAGTGCTGATGAAATATCACATTTAATAGATTCTACAGGAGTTCAGGGAAAAAAAAGATGATACTTAGTAAGCATTACAGAAACATGTTTGGGCTAAATACAATCTAAAATATCAATATTATCTAATTTACTTATTAGTAGGTTTTGCTAAACTTCTCTTTTTGAAGTATTTCAGTATCAAAACATTAAAAAATGTTGTTAATGATCTATAATGTCATCACCTTGACATAGTTTATTTTTTCAGTTCCTTTCTAGTCTAACTATATCAATTCACGTTTTTACATAGATTTAATAATGATACACATACAATTTTATGTTGTTTTATTATTTTTATAGTGCTTTTTTTATAAATATACTATTAGTGCTTATAATATATCATTGAGTTACTTAATCATATATTTATAGCCATTCTCTAATTGCTGGATACTTACTTCTAAAGCTTTATTTATAAATAATGAGATGATGTACATCTTCAGGCCTTGTAGCATTTCAAATTATCTTAATTATCTCCTTAAAATAATCTTGAAAGCAATTATTAGGTCAAAGAGTAAAAACAGCAAATGTCTGATAGTATTTTCTTAAATAGATACTTTGATATTTTTAATGCCTTCATTAGCAAATTTCAACATATAAAAGAATTGTTCTGGAAACTTATTTAAAAACACAGGTTTTCAGGGTTTTACCTAGGGATATGATGATACAGGTAAATGGAGGTGGAGTCTAGAAACCTGAATTTTAACTATCACCTTGGGTGATTCTGATGCAGATATTTGCATTATTAAACGGAAAGAAAAAAAGAAACAAAGATGTAAGAAAGTCTTTAAGGAAATCTAGTTTTACTTTTGCCTTCCTTGTGTGGCCCCATATTGTTCTAAATATTGTAATTCAGAAATTCAGGTTAACACCACATCAAGAATAATTATGATAATATTTTTAATGTGCCTGATGTTCTTATTGAGTCCAATTTATCTTATGGTATTAACTTATTTTAAAGTTTCTTTCTAAAGAGAGAAGGCTGAAAACAGCTGATAGAAAACAGTATAACTGAATACACTTTCCATACCCGAACAGAAGGACAAAGGCAGCCCGAACAGTGGTGTGGGGACATCTGTGGATACGGGCGCTTTTGGAAAGTACATGCCACATACACGTTAGTGCCATGCAGACCTCTTCCCGAAACACGAGGAGACCACGCATCTTCACATGTTTCTTGCTAGGCTTCTAAAACAGCCTGCAAAACCTTATTACTACTTTGAGTCAGAATGATGCTTGTGATTTTCTTTCCTGGAGGGCTTCTCATTTCCCCAGGTTTTTCAGGAAGAAAAAAAAAAGAAGAAGAAGTAGCCAGCTGTGGTATATTTGGTTTGGGTGGCAGAACAGCCAAAAATTTAAGGGAAAAGTTATAATAATAGGGGTGATAGTTGGAGAAAGTCTGGGATAACAAAGTCCGCACAAGTCCCTGACTGATGGTTAGACTATGCATTTGTGTGGAAAATTACAGAAAGCCCCTAAACAGCAAGGGTGCTTTCAAACCTGCTGCATTTTAAAATGCATCCTTAAACTACAGAAAGCTTAACCACATGCCTGAAGACAAATTGGTTTGAGAAAACTGAGCATAACCTCTGACTAAATCCCTGGCTGAGAATTAAAATAAACAGGACCAAGGGAGGCACCTACATAGGCAGGTTAAAAAAAAAAATTAAACTAGGAGGAAGAAATATTTCACAGTTTGTGTGCAAGCACATTAATTGCCTAACAAAACAAAATGAATAAACAAAAATCTAAGGAACAAACAGAATCCAGGGTTGCTACGATCTACAATGTCTTGTTTTCAGCCAAAACTTATTAGCCACAAATATAAATGGGACAGTATGACCACAATCAGGAAAAATAACTTTGAGTGGGTCTTGAGTTTGAATTAGCAGTCATTAACTTAAAAGAAGCTATTATAAATATGTTCAAACAATTAGAGAACAATTACGATCTAATAATTTAAAGAAAGTATACTATTAATGAGTAAACAGGACATTTCAGTGGAGAAGGGAAAAGTTTTTTTTAAAAAAATCAAAATTCTAAGGCTGAAAAATACAGCTAAAATTCATTGAATGGGTTAATCAGTAGCACTGACTTGGCAGAAGAAAGAACTGAGATTTTAAAAATTAGATAAATTAAAAAGTATCCAATTTGAAAAGCACAGAAAAAAAAGAATTAAAGGGAAGAGAGACACAGAGATTGATTAAACATTGTCAAACATTTCAACATATGTATAATTGGAGTTCTAGAAAGATAGAAGGAAAATACAAATCACAAAAAATATTTAGGGTAGTAATGCCTAAAAATTCCCCAAATTTGATGAAAACATTGGTTTTCAAATCCACAAAGCTCAAAAAGTCCCAAGTAAGATATATACAAAGAGAAATGCACCTAAAAACTCTATATTCAAACCACTAAAAACCCAGAGCAAAGCAAAAGTCCTGAAAGCAGTGAAGAAAAAAAAAAGACAATATGAAAAGGAAGGATGTAATTTATAGATGACTTTTCATCCAAAGCAGTGGAATCCACAGGATTTGAAATAAAATGTTCAAAACAATTGAATGAAAAAAAAATGCCTTCTATGTATAATCAAACTACCCTTTAAAAATGAAAGCAGAACAAGGGCATTTTTGATAAACAAACCCTGACAGAATTCTTTGCTAGTGACCTGCACTATAAAAATACTAAGGAATGTCTTTCACCTGAAGGTTTCGGATGAAACCTCAGATCCATGAAGCAAGTAAAGAACACAAGAAATGTTAGATATAAAATACTGTTTACTGATTTTAAAATAAAATATTGGTTTATTATATATATTCCATATATAATGGGACAATTATAGATTATTATGTTTTAATTATATATATGTTTCTTTGGTTTTGTTGACTTTATTAAAAACATATGACTGCTTAAAGTGAAATTTATAAAAATGTATTTTAAGGTTTATAACATATATTGATGTAATATAAATAACAGCAAAAGAACAATGGAGTGGAAGGAAATGGGAACACACTGATATGAAGTTTTTATATTATATTGAATATATGTCAATATTGACTTGAAGTTAAAAATGAATATTGTATTATGTTACCTAGAATAAAAACACAAAGAAAACTAGTTAAACATTCAATATAATAACTAAAATACATTTATTCAACACACACAAAAACAACCATTAACTTAAGAAGAGAGGAATAAAAGAAGAAAGGAGACCAATAAAAAACAAAGGGCAGCAGACTAGATCTGGACCCAGCCCTCTCAGTGGTTCTATTAGACTCGAGTAGACTCACCCTAAGCCAGGCTTCATCCTACTGTGGATCTTGAGGAAAATATGGCCTGCAGTGTGTTCGTGAGCTAAGAATGGCTTTTATCTATTCAAAAGACTGTTAAGGGAAGAGAAAGATAAAAGCACACACAAAAATGAAGACAAAGATGGGGAAGATGATAACGATGATAAGAAACAGAGAAGAGGAGGAGGAAGGTGGTACAGCAGAGATTGTGGGTGGTCTTTATAGAAAATATTTGCTGAAAATTTGACTAATATTAATAAAAGGCAAGAATTTTCAAACTAGATAAAGAAAATTACATAAGACTTTGTTGGACATCAGTACGAGTCCTACAGTTATTAAAGGAACAAAAAAAGGAATTACATGAAAAAATTATACCAGCAAATTTGGTGATTTAGATGAAGTAGACAAATTATTTGAAAGATATAAATTATATCATATGTCTCAAGGAAAAAATAGAAAATCTGGGCAACCCTGATGTTTACTAACGAAATTAAAATACAAATCAAACCATTTGCACTTATACACGTAACGTCACACACAAACACACACACACTAGGCCTATATATTTCCACTACTGAATTATCTCAAATATTTATAAAAATACTCTTGCAGTAAAAAGAGGAAGAAAGAATATCTTCCAACCTATTTTTAGAGGCCAGTATTACATCAATACCAGAACAGGAAAAATAAATCAAAAGAAAACGTTCATATTTCCAAAACACACTGATTCAAAAATTCTTATAAAAATATGCAAACCAAATAGAACAACACATGGAAAGGACACTATCCAAAAATTAGGTTGGGTATACACACAAATTTCAAGTTTCATTTTCATTTAACATCTGAAAATCATTTAATGTAATGCTATGTTGGAAGAAAAGTGAAAAGTCAAATCATCTTAATAGATGCAGAAAAATCATTTGATTAAATGCAACAAAGATTCATGCTGAAACTCTCAGCACACAAGGAATAAAAGAAAACTTCTTCAACCCGATAGAAAGCATCTGCAAATACCTACATCTAACAGCACATTTAACGAGAAATACCTGAATATTTTCTGTTTATAGTCAGGAACAAGGCAAAATGTCTGCTTTCACCAATTTTATTCAACTTTGTGTTGAAGTCATGGTACAAATATGACAAGAAAAAAAGAGCATATCCTTGGGAAAAAAAAGAATTGTATTCATTCACAGATGATATGACTATGAACCTAGAAAATCTTAAGGAAACTCCAAAATAACCTACAACATAAATTTTGCAAATTTTCAGATTATGCAAATACAAAACCCATTTTTTATACTAATAGTGAACAATCCAAAAAGTTCCATTCCCATAAAAAGTAAAATACTTAACAATAAATTTAAATATAAATACGCACTGATTACTGTAAACAGAGGAATTAAAGAATACTAAAATAAATGGAGGGATATACTTTGTCCCCTGATTGCAAGACTCAATATGGCTAAGATGAAAATATTCCCTGAATTGACCTGGAAATTTAATGTAATGCCTACTAAAATCTATGAAAGTGCTTCTGTAAAAATTTATAAGTTCATTCTACAATGTATACAGGAATGCAAAATGCCTAGAATAGTCAAAACAACTGTAAGTGACCAAAGTTCAGAGACCTGCACTGATTTTAAGATTTCTTTAAATGTTTCATATTTTAGACAAAAGATATTAGCACAAGGATAGACATATAGATCAATAAGCGAGAATTGAGAGTCCAGAAATGAATCAAATTTATGAGTTCAATTGATTTTTGAAAAATGTACTTAGATTATTTTCAGATAAAATAATTGCCTTTTTAATAAATAGTGCTAAAATATCTAGATATCTGTATGAAAATAAAAGGAACCTTGACCCATTCCTCACACATCAGATGAAAATGACTTCAAATGGACCAAAGGTCTAAACTTTATAACTACAACTCTGAATATTATAGAAAACATACACAAAAAGTTTTGTAATCTGGAGATAGAGGTTTCCTAAGTAGGAAACAAAAAAAAACAAGACTTAAGGGAAAAAAAAAAAAAAAAGGCCAGGAGCGGTAGCTCGTGCCTGTAATCCCAGCACTTTGGGAGGCCGAGGTGGGTGGATCACAAGATCAGGGGTTCGAGACCTGCCTGGACAATGTGGTGAAACCCCGCCTCTATTAAAAACACAAAAATTAGCCTGGCGTGGTGGTGGGCACCTGTAGTCCCAGTGACTCGGGAGGCTAAGGCAGGAGAATTACTTGAACCCGGAAGGCTGAGTTTGCAGTGAGCCAAGATCATGTCACTGCACTCCAGCCTGAGCAACAGAGTGAGACTCCATCTGAAAAAAAAAAAAAAAAAAAAGAAGAAGAAGAAAAGAGAAAGGGGAAAAAAATGCTGATAAATTAGACAACTCTTCAAGAGACATCATGAAGACATAAAAAGGGAAGCCACACTCTACAGGAATATATAATATTTTCAACACATAAATCTGGCAAAGGGTTGCATGCACAATATATAAATACTTGCTAAATTTAAGTAACAAGAAAACAATTATAAAAAAGGTGGGAGGGGACATAAGATTTCAACAGATATTTCACAAACGAATGTATACAAATGGCCAGTCAGCACATGAAAAGCCTTTTAATATCATTGACCAGTGAGGTAACATTTATACCAGTACACATATTTTAGAATGACTAAACTTGAAAGGACTGAATTCCAAGAGTGGGCAAGTGTGTGGACCCTGGAGCCCTGATGCATTGCTAGTGAGAAGGCGAGATTGTAGAGCCACTTTGGAAATAGTTTAGCAGTGTCTTCTAAGTTTAGTATGCTCTTCCCATGGAACCCAGAGGTTTCACTACGAGGGGTTTATTCAACAGCAATGAACACATTTGTTCACACAAAGATCAGTACACACGTGTTCATAGCAGCTTTTTTATTTGTTATAATTATTTTGTGATTTTTAAGCTTTTAAAGCATTTTAATCGATTTTGGGAGTAGAGTGCAGTTTTGTTACCTGGATTTATTTTGCAGTGGTGAAATTGGGGTTTCTAGTATAACCATCACCCAAAGAGTGGACATCGTGTCCCTTAGGTACTTTCTCATCCCTTACCTTTTATGAAGTGTTTATCACTGAGCTGGGGAATGAGGACCATCAGTGAACAATCGGAAATACACAGGACACAGTCTGCCTTGAAGAGGACATGTGACTCTCCCCTGTGCTTGAATTGGGCACATTTTGTACAGGGTGATTGTTCGTGAGGTGATAAAGGGAACCTTCAACTGTCTCCCACTTCACTACCCATATTGCTTCATAAGTGCTGTTCCCAAGCCATCGAGTGAGCCCTCTCCCAGGGTACAGGGCCAGCTCTGAAGCCTTTGGGGCTTTAAAATCTACCCTAGAGGATCTTGCTGGTTTAGATAAATGCCCACATACCCAATATCTATCTTGTGAGTGTTTCCCATCTGGAAAAAAGCAACCGATCTGAAATACGATGAAGGTGGCAGGAAAGTCCTAAGGTCTTGGTGGGGTGGAATGGCTACTTCTTTAATAGGGTAGAAATTGCAAGAACTCCCCAAGGACAGATGAGAAGTATGGAGAAAGTCTCTCCAATCTATAGATGCTGGTTTGGGGTATTTTTAAGCACAGGTTTTGTTGGTTGGTTGGTTGGTTGGTTGGTTGGTTGGTTGGTTGTTTGATTGGTTGGTTGGTTGTCTACCGCCCCCCACACAACTCCAGGAATCAGAATAAATCTCCTGAGTCTGCCAAGGTAAGGCTGTTCCCCTTCTCTGCTCACTTCTAGAACCAGGTCTAGGGAATCCTCTATAGTCCACTTGAGAAGTGAAGCCTGGATCTAGACAGAGTCCCCAGCTTCTGAATCCAAAACTATAAGGCTTTTAGGCACTCAGTAGAAGGTGCCTAACACATACATGTATGCGTATGCACTCGTCAACACGCTGCACGTGCTTTCCATAGCCCTGGCTCTAAACTAGGTGTGGAGGTCACACAGAAGAAAAAATGTTAGGATCTTTTCTTCTAGAATTCAAAAGAACACCTGTAGAGCATACTACACAATTAAACGTCACTCGTGATTTACCATATGAACTGAACACTGTGTACATGCTGTCTTTATTTGGTTCTGAGCTTACAGGAGGGAGGGGAAGCTCACTTTGGGCTAGAGTGGTCAGGAAAATTTTCTTTGTGAAATTAGAACCTGAGCTGAATCTTAAAAGATAGATGCAATTGACCCAGAGTGGATGGAGAGGCTTTGGAGTTGGACCTGCGCTGGGGTTCAGATGTGGAGATGTGCCAGGATGAGTAGACAGGCCTGGCTGAACCTGAGCGTGGGGGCAGGGGTGGGAGAGCCCTGGGAGGCGGGAGAACATGCAGATGTACAGAGCACTGAGCAAGAGAACCGAGACTTTGCCCTGAAGGAAATTCTGGATGTTGGAGGAGGAAAGCAAGGGCCTACAAAGGTGATTCTGAAGGCTTTGAGGATGAAGCGTTAGCATGCGATACAGAAGTAGAGAATGATTCAGGCTTCGATCCAGGTGGTAACAGAGGAAAGAATAGTTGAAATGGGAAAATAGGGAAAGATAGGAGAAATATCAAGATTCTTTTTTTCTTTTTAAACAATTAGAAGGTCTCAGGGGAGGATGGGATTGAGAGGTGACGTAGGGAGAGCAAGAGAACCGGGTGCACTCTAGCAGGACTCAAATGTGAGTCCCAGAACCACAGAGGCCAGCACAAGAATACAGGGGAGGAGCTTGGGAAGTGGACTTCGGAGGAAGCAGCAGAGTGTCCTGTCAGCTACTGAGACTGAGATTTACAGTGAATTTTACAACTGGACATTATAGTTGGATATGGAATATAAGGGTTGAGAACTTCCAGGGAAAGAGAGTGAACTATATTTTAGAGTGATCAATTTCAGCTGGACACAGTGGCTCACACCTGTAATCCCAGCCCTTTGGTTGAGGTCAGAAGTTTGAGACCAGCCTGGCCAACATGGCGAAACCCCATCTCTACTAAAAATAAAAAATAAAAAGAAAGAAAAGAAAAATTAGCTGGGCATGGTGGTACATGCCCGTAGCCCCAGCTACTTGGATACTGAGATGGGAGAATTGCTTCAACTGGGGGGCAGAGGTTGCAGTGAGCCAAGATCACACCACTGTACTCCAACCTGGATGATAGACCAAGACTCCATCTCAAAAAGAGAAAAAAAATAATAAATTATACTGAAAGGCATGAATGTGGTCTCTGAGAAGAAACTCATTTAAAGATGATGTCTCATCACATACCTTGACATCTACAAGTCTGTGTTGAACAATTGAAATTTATGTTTGGCCTTTGTTCTTGCAATCCATCCTCTTGTTTAGGGTTGAGTCCAGATACTGCAGGAAGGACAACAGTGCTGATGTGGATGCTAAGTCAAGTGGACCTCCACTTACCTATGGCTTTGCCTAGACATTTGCAAATTTGTGACAGCCTACCCATGGTGTCAGTTCCCGTCCTTTCCAGCTCGTTGCTGCTATACCTATTGACATTTCACTCATTAAGCGTCCTTGACCTTCCTGGAAAGCAGAGACTATTAAGTCAACAATTATTTATTGATCTCTGACTATGCACCCAACACAGTACTAGGCACTGGGGATACAAAATAAATAAGTCATAGTCCATGCTCATAATTTATTAGGGGAAGGCCACATAGGCAATTGACCATTATAAAAATGTATAATGCTTGCACTAATCAAGTTATAAATCAATAAACTGTTGGTGGAGTGCAGCTGATGGCAGGGAGTGGATTCTCGTAGGAAGTGGTGTTTGATCTGGACCTTAATGGATGAAGAAGAGTGAGGACAAAGCTTTCTGGGGAGGAGGAAACACATGAACAAAGAAATGAAAGCGTGAAATTACGTGTAGTGTTTGCCTTCGTGATTCATGGTAAAAATGACTGTGGTTTGTTCAGACAGAGGCCGAAATGCCCTGGGATAATCTCTGTGCTGAGCCCTGGAGGCCACCAGCATCCTATGACCCCTTCAGCTTGCCCAGGGATCAGCTGGCATTTCTAGTGTGATGTGTGTGTGCACCAGCATTCAAATCGCAAGTCGCGGCTGACAGGCTTTCATCCGGAGCTTGCTTTGTGTGGATGAGCATAAAGCATGTGAGAGCCTCAGGAGATGGCTGAATTCTGGGCCCACGAGGGAAGACTCTCATTCTTTCATGTTCTCTGGACACTTGAGACCCTTTGTAGCCCCGAAAGGGAGGAACCTGAGAGCTGAGCATTGTGTGCCTGAACTGCATCGAACACTGAGGAGAATTGGTGTATTCACTGTGATCTCTTAATAGCAGAGTAAATGTGGAACCAGCTTTTGTATCCCTTAATTTCTTGCCTTGCCTAATTTTTCCAGTTCATTTCGTACGAGTAACTGAGGCCATGGAGCCCAGGCACTGGCGTTTTTCAGCACTGTGAGTCTTTGAACACGAGATCAATCTGTCTTTCTTGACTGCATTGTGGGTGCCCTTCCATGAGAGATGAAGGCAATTTGGGAGCTGCAGCTGTCAACCTCTTGTTTGAACCCATGGCCCACGTGGCTCTTTAGGCATGGGTGGAAGATGGGGTTTCTGTTATAGATAGCTGCATCGCTCCCACCTTGACATCTGGCTGAATTCCTGCTCAACTTAAAGCAGCTGCAGTTATTCCCCTGTTCTAACGACTCTCCTTATTACCTGACAATCTATCTGAACTATCGACTCATTTCTGACCTGCCAGTTCTCTCAAAAGTTATGGAAATGGTCTTCAAACTGCAGCTTCAGCACCTCCTCCCCCACAGGCTGTCTGCGCATCAATAGATCCTCTCATCGACAGAGGAGAGAGGCCAACTGAGTGTGCCGTGCACTCCCAGGTGCTGAGCCTGGAGAAGGGAGGCTGCTGCCACCGTCCACTCCTGAGCATCATGGCCTCCTGGGCTGCGGCTGAGTGCATCTGTCACAGCCAGCTTTAGTGGTCTTGGCACTGGACTGGAAAGTGCAGGGGGTATTGGCCTCGGTGGTTTCTATGTGCTGTAGAGCGTTCTGTCTGCCCTTCTGCTCTTCTTTCCCAAGCCCCACCAACTTCACATTTTTGAAAGAGGCCGTCAGTCGGAGCTTTCACAATCTCTTTTCCTTATTCAGAAAAATGAGGAACTTTCCCCTATCGAATGTTGGGCTCAGTATTTGCAGGCAGCTCCATCAAGCCAGGGACACATTGTAAGTGAATTTCTTAAGCGTCACCTGGCCTGAACTCTTGCAGAAGAGGTGAAGTAGGAGGGAGGGAGACCTCTGAGAGAGAAGGAGGAGACATTCAATCTCCGTGCTTCTCAGGGAGCAAAGACCCACGAAGGCTCTGTCTCCTTACCTGTGAAAAGCCTGACGATGCCTTTCAGCCTCCCCCATCTGTCTTTGGCATTAAGGAAGACAACATAACAGAAAGTGTTTCAAAAATTACAAAAGAAACGTTCTAAATATATATTGTTATAATTATTGGTAATATAATTGGTATTATACTATTATATATTATTATAATATATTGGCAATATACTATTAAAGGCTTGGGTTTTGTCCTTGTGGAGCTAACAACCTAGTTAAGACAAAAGCAGGCATAACATGAATAATCTGAGTACAGTTAGGTTCTCTCTGCATAGAAACACTTATTATCATTAAGTTATCTCTGTGTAGAACCACTTATGAGTACAAGAGGTCTTTAGTGAAGGGAGACATAAATGCCTTTGAACTTCTTTTGGAGACTGGTTTAAAATTGTCATCCTTGGACTGAGACTTACTGCAGGTAAAAGGAAGTGGTTTAAAAGAAGACTGAAACTTAATGATACAAACTCCTGTCTTTGGGATATAGCTTTTACATGGTAGCTTTTGTTTCTAGACTTGCTTGGTGTATTAGTCTGTTTTCACCCTGCTAATAAAGACGTACCCTAGACTGGGTAATTTATAAAGGAAGGAGGTTTAATGAACTCGTAGTTCCACATGACTGAGGTGGCCTCACAATCATGGTGGAAGGTGAATGAGGAGCAAAGTCACATCTTACACGGCGACAGGCAAGAGCTTGTGCAGGGGAACTCCCATTTATAAAACCATCAGATCTCATGATACTTATTCACTACGGTGAGAAAAGTATGGGTTAAACCGCCCCCGTGATTCAATTATCCCCACCTGGTCCCACCCTTGACAGGTGGGGATTAGTACAATTCAAGGTAAGATTTGGGTGGGATCACAGCCAAACCATATCACCTTGTTAATCAGAAAGCCTTAACTCATTCATGCAGTGACTTCATCAGGCCATCCCAGGCAGCCCTGGTGCTGCTCTGAGTCATGATGAGACCATGTAGGAGGTGGAGCTGGAGGTCTGGACTCTGCAGACCCAGGCTCTGCTTTTGCTCTCAAGTCAGCTTCTCCCGCTGGGAGATTGTGGCAATTTCTGTACTCCATCTTCACATTCATCATATTGGATTACAGTTGCTTTTCTAGAATATCACTCCCCAACTGCAATCTGCATGACTTCAGATCAAAAAAGTGTGTGTTCTTTTTAAATCTTGTATGTGTAGTTACCAGCACTGTGTTCTGTGCATAACAGATAATAAACGCCACGGAAAGAAGGGGGTAGAAAATAAATGTAGGAAGGGGAGAACTCAACACAAATGAGAGAAAATCATGAATCAAGAAGCGATTCATAAAAAAGAAAATTAAAAAACAGATTCAGGGCTAAAAGAGGTTGAGAATTGGTAGGAATATTTAGGGGAAGACAATTTGAAGTAAGTTTCAAATTGTCTATACAGTTTTTGAAAAATAATTTTTAAACTTTCATTTTTTTTTTTTTTTTGAAGTAAGTTTCAAATTGTCTATACAGTTTTTTTGAAAAATCCCAAAGTGCTGGGATTTTTAAACTTTCATTTTGAAGTAATTTTAGACTTTTATTAATATAAATGTCTCAAAATTACTACATGTTGGAAATTAGCTTTATCCACCCTTGACTCCAAAAATAATAAACTTTTTTTTTGTGGCTTTTATCAGGCACATTCTTTTAAGCAGAAACTTTGGAAACACAATAAACTTTTTTTTTTTTAATCTGAGCTCAATTAATCAATTTTTGTTTACATCTGAAATTAAACACAAAACTGTGGTCAAATTATCCTTACTTTACAATAATGACCATATTTCCAATCAAGTAGTCAAAATTATGGAAATAATAATTGTTTCTGTTAAAGAAACAATGAAGAACTTTAATTTTGTAATTAGAAAGATGAAAATAAATAAATAAAATATAAGTTGCTGCACAGTTCTAATGCCCACTGCAATCTTGCTCACCACACTCATAGATTTTATCTTTCTATTACGGTCATATTCCACTTGCAAGGTGTGACTCAAACATAACCATCTCTTCTTACTTTCCCTCAAAAGAGCAGGATAGTTTTATCAATTCAAGCCAGATATGCATTTATCTCTGAGAAGAAACCTCTTAAGTAGTCCCACATGCATCCTAAGCTCATGGTCTAAAAAACCAAACACATGAATGTTGTTTCCTTCCTACCTCCTACTCCGTGTTTTTTATGTGGATTCATGCATTTATTTATTCATTCATTCCATAAAGATTTAAGCAAACCAGGCACTGGCGCGAAGCAGTGAGAGAGACAGACACCAGCCCTGCTCACGGAGCTTACGTTCCTGTAGATAAATCGGAAATTAAACAACTGGACTTTTAACTCCCTTCTTGGAAAGCCTACAAAGAAAGAATGGAAAGATGCGATGAGAGTGTTTTCACAGTGCACTTTACCTGGCCTGTCTGAAAGCGGAATGAGCACCTGTGAGGTGTGAGTTGAAACGCTGCTGAGTTGAAAGGATAACTAGCCATTCATGGAGGTGAGGTTGGAAGGGGTGAGAGAAGCAAGAAGTTGCTGAGTGTGGAGGCCCAGAAGGGAGACTCCACACAGCGTCCTCACTCTCATGTGTAACTCAAACCGGTTTCCAATGGGTGGATGCATTTTATATTCTCGCCAGCGATGTGTTAGAATTACGGTGACTCCCCGTGTTTGCCTTTGCTTGGTATTAGCAGATTTTACATTTTAGCTGTTGCAGCAGGTTGACGGTGTTTCATTGTGATCTCCATTGGCATTTGTCTGATGATCAGTGCTGCTAAGGATCTTTAACAAGCGTATTGCTGTTTGTGTATATATTGTTGGAATGATCAGCTACTCTGAAATCATTGGGAGCATAATTCTAGGAATCATCTGGTGCATCTTTTTTTCTCCACTGCTTCTCCAATAACAGCTCACCAAGTCCTGTACTTTTTACCCAGTAAACACCTTTGAAATGTTCTCCGTACTGATCTCCTCCACTGGCCCCCACCTAGATCAAGCAGAGGTCAGCCCCAGTCTTGTCTGCCTCAATGTAGCCTGCTGACCAGTGTGCTTGCTTTGTCCTTTGGTACCTTCTCTGATATGCAGTGCAAACCCTCCTCTGGTCATACCAAGCCTCTATTGCAAACTCCCAAGCATGCTTCTTTGTTCCTCCTAGGAAAAGACCAAAATCATGCATAAATCCACAGTAGCTGTGTGGGTCTGGCCACCGTCTCTGTTACAGCCTCATGTGACACCGTGCAACACCTCTTTTTTGTGTACCCAGTTATGCTGGTCTCGAACTTCCTCTGACGTGCCTCCACTCTGGCCCCCCGGCTTCCACATGCTAGACCCTCTGCCTGATTTCTTTCTCTCTCAATTCTTCTCTTGGTTGGCCCTGGCACATCCTTCAGAGCTCAGCATGCATCATCCTCAAGTCTTCAGGACATTATTCCCTGAATTCCTGGAAGAAGTCAAGTGCTTCCTTATATGCTTTCATCAAGCCATGTCTCTCTAGCTTGTAGAACTTGTTGCAACTAGGACTTCATAAGTATTCTGTGAGTCTTAGGTTCACAACCACCGCCTCCACAATCTCCTAACCTGTCCTCTCTGGTCCATGAGCAGGAGGATGTGCCTGCTAGGGCTCACCCTCATCTCCACAGTGCCTTGAGGTGTGTATGAACCTTAGGAGGTACTAATAAAACATCTGTTTATTAAATTAAAAATAAATGTAAACATGTATTTAAAGATAAATCAGATCTAAATGTTTTGTTGGAGTTGAGAAAACTGGAGCCACTTTTTAAATGGAGTGTGGGGTATTTTTAATTTTGAAGTTTCCAAGAGCAAGTGGCGGTAAGAGCAGCATCAAGAGAGCAACTGTGCTGTGGGAGGCTGACCTGGAACCCGCTGGAGGGGCCCGTGGGCTCAACAGCATCGAGAGAGCAACCGCGTTGCAGGAGGCTGGCCTGGAACCCGCCAGAGGGGCTCGTGGGCTGCAGAATCTGGATTGTGAATCTGCTTCAAATGTGAGTGCACTTCCTATTTTTAAACCTCTTTTAAAGTGAGCTATCACGGAAAGGCCTTGTTGTGAGTGTGTGAGTGAGCATGCCAGCGTAGGTTTGTATGCATGTGAGTTTGTATGTGTATGTGTTAGTGAGTTTCTGAGTGTGAGTTTGCGTATGTATGTGTGAGTTCATGTGGGTGCCTCCCATGTGCCGAGAAGGAGATGCATTCATGGGTAGTGTCTACTGAGCAGTGGTCAGGCATTCAGTCGAGGCAGGAAACTAACCGAAGGTGAATGTGTGAGTGTAAATTTCTGCCACTCATCCTTATCATGGACTTTGCAAAAATACTGAGAACATTAAATTTTCCTCAATGAAATAAAATTGAGATGTGAGACAATGTCACGTAAAAGGTAGTGGTCCAGGTATTCCAGCTGACAATTTTCCCCCAAGTAGACTGGGGACCTTAGAGAGCGGAGACCATGTCTTATTCTTATTTATGTCGCTCCCTCTAACTGGCACAGTGTTTGCATATAAATGTGTCCAATCAAATTGGAATTCTTTAATTTATTTCCTTGTTACAGTTTGCATCAAGGATTTCCGGGTTTGCCTTTTCAGAATGGAAATAAGGGAGTAATAGGTATGACTTTTTGATTCATTTTTGTGGGGAAAATACCAGACTTATTTTGAAATAGCCATAAGCAAACTTTCTAGACATGAAAGTAGTTTCCCCACAATGAGAAAGAATTATAGCTTATCACATGAGACCCATGGTATTTAAGGGGTGTTGAGTTCAAAAAATGAGAAGAAGAGTCCTCTCTATTTCCACTTCCCACCTTTTTTTAAAGCTGGGTGACCCCATGACTCAGTTCTGCACAGCCTAAATGGTGATCACCTGGGAGCTGCACAGGTGCATGGGGGTTACGTGCAGAGCTGCTGCTCTTGGTCCCTGTCTTCCTTCTGCCTGGACTCGGAAGGGCATGTGTGAAGGGCAGCAGGTATGTCAGTGGGCAAGGAGGCAGCACGCTGAGAGGCAATGCAGAGTCTGAGAAAGCTTGGTTGCTCAGGGACACCGTAGAATCACTTCCCCAGAAAAGGGCCCTTCTCTGTAGACTTACGTAAGAAAAAAAAGCCAGTGCTTTAGCTGTGTTTCTGTGGTTAACTTCTTTTGATGTGCAGCTGAAAGAAAACCTAACTGAAAAATAAAAATTCCTAGATTTTTGCCCAAGGATCCCAGCCCTTCACCACACTGCCCAGGCATGTCATGGCAAGGCCCCTGCTTCTGTGCTGCGCCTGGCTGGACTAGTGAGGTCTCACCGCTGTTTTCCACAACACAGTCAGGAGTGGGAAAGCTCGTTAAGCAGCCTGACCAAGGTACTTGCACGTCTGGCTTGGAAACCTGGAATAGAACCTTGTTCTCTCTCCACCGAGTGGGAGCGAGGAGGCTGGGGCCTCATCACCACCTGGCCCGCCCTTCCTGGCTGGGCTGCCAGCCTCCTGCAGGGGCTGATGGAGGAAGACAGAGCAGAGGGAACATGCATCCTTAGCTCCATTATCGATGCCAACCAGGCAAACTCGAAGTCCGCTCCCTATTTTCATTTCCAATTATGTGGGGTAATAAAATAAATGCAAGTTGGATTTTATATTATGTAAAACATACGTGCTTTGTGGTGACAAAGGCAGGATGCTATCTTCAGCATTCTGATTCCAAATCCGGTTCTTACACATTCCTGTATCAACATCTAGTGTAGCACTTAATAACAACAATAACAGTAATAAAGTGATCATCAGTGTCTATTGCACGGGGTAATCAGAACTTACTAGATGAGGCTCTGACGCAAACGAAAAGGATGATAAATGAAGGAAGATGTGGTTTTGAAGCCTGAGGATCTAGCCATGTAATCAGCTGTCCATGTGCAGAAGAGGGAGTGACCGCCTTTCTGAGAGGAAATGGAAATGGCTTCTCAGAGGCAGCGGTGTTTGAGGCCAGTCTGAGAAAGAAATAACATTTGCTAGGCAGAGAAGAGGGAGACAGACTTTCCAGGCAAAGAGATCCACTTTCGCAGAGACGGAAAGGCATGACAGAGTGTGGCGTCCCGAGACTGAGGAGGAGGCCTGGCACCGCTGGACAGAAGCAGGGCTTCTATCGTTGTCCAGCTGCAGCCGCAGCAGGGGGCTCCGGCCGGATCACGGCACGTTTGTAATGGGAAGAACTTTTA
Source organism: Macaca thibetana thibetana (assembly GCF_024542745.1). NCBI lineage: Eukaryota > Metazoa > Chordata > Mammalia > Primates > Cercopithecidae > Macaca > Macaca thibetana. The sequence goes on from NC_065590.1 coordinate 104,669,407, forward strand.
TTTTATTTCACTCCATGGAAAAGCGAATGGATTAAACAATCAGATTAATTTTTCACTAAAATAAATAATAATTCTGACAGCAGTTTGGGAATCCATTGGAGTGGGAGGGAAGGAAGATCAGGTCATCATCATTTCTGTAATACAGACGGACAGTGCTAGCTAGGAACTCTAAGAGCAGCCCTAGAGATGTAGTGGGGGAACACAGGGCCATCCCTGGGGACAGCTGCCTGGATTTGGTGGCCCTTTCTCCATTTCCCAAACTTCTTCCCAAAAGGTGTTAAGGGAAGGGTTAACTGGTAAGAGAAATTGGGAATGACAAAATTTGAAAAACATGGAGAGCTGAACCCTGAATAGAAGCCATCTGAAACCGGGCGCGGTGGCTCACGCCTGTAATCCCAGCACTTTGGGAGGCCGAGGCGGGTGGATCACAAGGTCAGGAGATCGAGACCATCCTGGCTAACACGGTGAAACCCCATCTCTACCAAGTATACAAAAAATTAGCCGGGCGTGGTGGGGGACACCTGTAGTCCCAGCTACTCAGGAGGCTGAGGCAGGAGAATGGTGTGAACCCAGGAAGCAGAGATTGCAGTGAGCCCAGATGGAGCCACTGCACTTGCACTCCAGCCTGGAAAACAGAGCGAGACTCCGTCTCAAAAAAAAGGAAAAAAAAAAAAAAAAGAAGCCATTTGGTAAGCTACGAAGCAAAGTCTAAATGGATACTCAGAACCAAAAGGCCAGGGGCACGAATCGAGAGGGAGGTCCTGGAGCCAGAATCAGAGCGAGAAGATGAGCCAGAAGGGAGGGACCCGAGCCAGGACCTGGGGCTGCTGCCGTGGCTGGCTTCCGTGTCAGCTGTGGTGCCGTTCCTCAGGAATAGAGCTGGGCTGAGCTTGGAAACAATGCAAAGGGGTCTAATAGGAGATCTAATAGGGCAGCTGGCAATGCCCTTAAACAAACAGACACAGCAGTTGTGACATAGCCTGAGAGCAGATGTGATCTGGTTTGTGATGAATTGGAGCATCTTTGAGACAATCAGGTAAAGCTGCAGGTGACCAATGTGGAATTCAGGAGAGAGGTCAAAACTGCAGACGGGGACATGAGACTCACCACCAGGCAGATGCGATTTAGGTCATAACAAGAAATGAGGTCATTCATTCAACGTTTAGTGAGAAGTTGCTATATATGAAGCACCTGCGCTGTATTCTACAGTCAGAGGCACAAAATGACCACATTCCAAGATGAGTAAATACTATCCCTGCCTTCCAGCAGCTCACAGTCTAAGGCAGCTTTAGGGATAAAGACAGGGCCCCAAACTTCACTGGGTGGGCAAAAGAAGAGTTTGCTGGTAGAAAAGAAGAGGATCGTGAGTCTATCAGTCACACATCCGTCAGGAAAACAGAAGCCGACAGCTGTGGATGGGACTGAGAGAGCAAAAGGGAGGAACAGTACTTTTGGAGGAGTAGGGAGAGGATCTCTTCTTGCCCAGAGGTTACTAAACTGCTACCAACCCAGGGCTGAAGCCCTCTCCTCTGCACTCGCCCTTCGTGTCTGGAATCACGGCAGCCACCCTGCTGAAGCCACATCACTTCTGTGGGAGGAACTCAGGAGCCACATCACACTGTTGTTCTGGAAAATGTCACCAAGGCTGCCCGCACTGACATCGGCTACGGCCATGGTTAGAGCCAAGCCATCTGCTACTGTGGCTGCTGAATAGCCGGCCTCAAGCAGAAAAAGAATGCTGTCCTCCATCTTCCTACCCTTCATCCAATATCTCCCACCCTACGTCTTCCCAGAAGCCAGACAGTGTGGGAGTCAGGTCTATAGGTTTCCAGTCCCCCCCTCATCTAGAAGGGAGGCCAGGAAAGTGGGAAAGGGCTGGTCCCAGCAGAAGAGCGACCAGTCTGCTCTCATGGCTTCTCCCCATCTACAAACATCGTCGACCCAGAGATGTTCTTCCGGGCATCATCAGTGAGCATGACCTCTTGCCTCTGCCTAACACTGTGCAGCTGTTGCCCACGACCACTGTTCTCTAAAATAAGGAGACATGAGTTTCTACCTGTCAGCATCTCCATCTCTGGGTGGCATGAATTCAAATCAAAATCCCACCTGCATGTTTTCTTTCTTTCTTTCTTTCTTTTTTTTTTTTTTTTTTGAGATGGAGTCTTGCTCATCGCCCAGGCTAGAGTGCAGTGGCTCTGCTCACTGCAAGCTCCGCCTCCCGGGTTCACACCATTCTCCTGTCTCAGCCTTGCGAGTAGCTGGGACTACAGGCGCCCGCCACCTCGCCTGGCTAATGTTTTGTATTTTTTAGCAGAGACGGGATTTCACTGTGTTGGCCAGGATGGTCTCAATCTCCTGACCTCGTGATCTGCCCGCCTCGGCCTCCCAAAGTGCTAGGATTACAGGCGTGAGCCACCGTGCCCAGCCCATATTTTCTATCGAAAAGTCTCACTTGCAAAGTTAGCCAAATCCGCCAGCCCTTAGATAAAATTGTAGGAGAAGGTGATGAAGGGGAAAGAAACAGAAAGTGATCTGTTAGGATATAACCTATAGGGATATATATGCTTATGAATATAAATATGTAAACACATATACATGCAGATACACATAGGTATATATAAATACATATCTACCTATGTCTATATCTACAGCTATATGTCTATCTAGAAAGCAAAAAAGAAAATATGCATAGGTACAGCAGTCCTCGTTTCAGCAATTCGTCTTGAGGTTGCAATTATTGTATTTGTATTTTCTTTGTTGCATTACCGATTACATTATCTTGTTGCCCTCAGATTGTATTTAACTGGTTGTCGTTCTTTACCCTGGGGGAGGAAAGTGACCTAAACCTTATTTGTAAATAATCCGAGTCCTTACTGTCTTGGTTGTTTTTGACTTGCTGTACATAACTACTTTTCCTGGCAGGTGTGTTTGAGACACTGCAGAGAGTTTATCGAGGTCTATGCATATTCCTCCTTGGCCCCATTGTGGAGCAACAACTCTATTTTTGCTTGATAATTTGGAGAAATCCCCCAGACAACCCATTCTTTGCTGGACTCCTTTCTTTGCTGGACAATTCAAAACTGTGACAAGCCCCAAATGACAATGTGGTTGTGTCAGCTTTCAGCGTGGAGGAATCATTGTTGTTTCCACTTTTGCTCTTGGGAATTGGAATTCCATACCAGGATATCCAGAGATCCAGAGATGCACAGAAAAAAAAATATTTCTAGTAGCTTATTGGGAGTGGTCGTGAGAAGGATCCCTCCAACTTCTTGTCTTTGACTCCACAGATCAAAGCCTGCAGATTCTGTGTTCTGGGTTTGGGAGAGACAGAACCACCTGTTGGTTCCAAGCCTGTACCCCAATCTGTAGGATGGCACCCTGGACTCACAGGGAGCGGTGCCCTATAGCTGTATGTGACTGAGTTTTGTCAAGACATCACATGGTTTCTGCAGGAACTTCTGGGTGATGGAGTGTGTGGTGTTATCTGTGAAAGGGCAGACACCCACTGCTGCTCTATTATGCTGAAGTGGCTTCCCTGGTTAGGAGAAGCGTTGAGTGGGAGGATAGAGTGATAGTTTTTGAGACATTCTGAAGACTGTATTCACTATGAACATGGTGGCACTGGCACTGTGGGTAGGAGTGCTATGAGAAGGTGGCACTGGCACTGTGGACTGGAGCACTATGACAGGGTGGCACTGGCACTGTGGACTGGAGCGGGAAGGCGGTGCTGTGGACTGGAGGGCTATGACACAGTGGCATGGGCACTGTGGACAGGAGCGCTATGAGAAGGTGGCACTGGCACTGTGGACTGGAGCACTCTGAGAAGGTGGCACTGTCACTGTGGACTGGAGGGCTATGAGACGGTGGCACGGGCACTGTGGACGGGAGCGCTATGACACGGTGGCACGGGCACTGTGGACTGGAGCACTCTGAGAGTGCTCACTGTGACTGGAGGGCTATGGTGGCATGGGCACTGTGGACACAGCGCTATGAGAAGGTGGCACTCACTGTGGACAGGAGCGCTATGAGAAGGTGGCACTGTCACTGTGGACTGGAGGGCTATGACACGGTGGCACGGGCACTGTGGACTGGAGGGCTATGACACGGTGGCACGGGCACTGTGGACGGGAGTGCTATGACACGGTGGCACGGGCACTATTCACTGGAGCACTATCAACACGGTGGCACTGGCAGAGCAGCTGGAATCTGCTACATCTCATCTGGATCCGACTCAAAATGGACAGCCTTAGCGTGGCTCGCAGGGAACCCAAAAGTGGGTCTATTTTGTCTCCAAAATCCAAAGAGACTCTGAAGAGTGTGTGTTTTATTGTGGTAAGTAGTAGCAGGTGCACAAGGTGTCTTCGTCATTCAGGGGATATTCTGACATTTCCCTGAAAGCTAGAACCTGGAAACAGCTGGAAGGTCCAATCCCTTGTTTCCACCGGGCTTGTCACCCATCATCTGACTTGGTCTGTTTTGGTAACGTATAAGTAATTCAGTATGTCTTGAGATATGTATATATGATCTATTTTTACATATATATCCCTATATAGCTGCACAGATAAAGCTGAGTATAAGTCAGAAGATTTATTGTAGACTACACTAAAGAGTTTGCGATGTATCTTGAGAGTAGTGGGAGACGAGAATTTAAAAATGATCAGATTTGCGCTTTAGCGGGACCTTCTGGCCACAGTGTGGAGCATGGATGGAGGGTGTCAAGACCCCAGGTGAGTAACTGGCTTGGCTGTCTGTGTCAGACCTGAGGGGCCACAAGTCCCAGGAGTGTCCATGGGGTGAAGACAAATGGGCAGATTCTGGAGGTGTCACTCAATTATCACTAATTACCAGGCATTATTATTCTAAGTGCTTGGGGACGACATGATGAGAGGGGAGGATAGTATCCTTTTAGAAAGCTGACAGAGGTGGAAGAGACATGAATACAATCACTGCGTAAATTATGGTAAGGAGCTTTGCAGGAGAGGAGCCTCATGCTACAGAAACTCAAAAGGGGGAAGAAGTCTCAGAGAGATAATGCCTGGGGTCTGAGAGGGACTTGCGTTCAGCACATAGGAAGGACTGAAAGAGACCAGGGGCGTAGGGCAAGAAGAGGAGTCAGAGAATCTAGCAAATGAGGCTGGTGAAGGAAAGAGGGTGGGGCCACGCCAAACAATTGAGGACAGGTCAAAGATTTGTTCTTTATCTGAAAGCCAGTTGGAGGCCACTGAAAGATTTCACATAGGAGTATGTCTTAGTTTGCTTTGACAAAGGTGACCATTATTGTCACTGAAAAATGGAAATTGACTATGGGAGCTAAGGTGCTAGGAGACCAGGTAAGCAGGGGTTCATTCAGTCATTTCTCCAAGGAGAAAGGGGATGGCTCCAGTCTTGGGGTTGATTTTCATACAAGGGAGGAAGTCAGCTTTATGTTGAAGTTTGAGTGTGAGGAGGTGAAGAGTAGCTGTACAGAAAATGGAGATGCAGTCATGGAAGGAGCGTGGTGTGAGGCTGGATCTGGCACAGGAAATGCAGAACAATCTGGGAAGAAAAGCCTGACTTGGGGCCCGGCAGGAGGCACAGCAGAGGGCATAGGATCATCCAGGAGATGTAATTTTGGGTGGTGGTAGAGGAACCCTCTGAGGCTTCACATCTCAGACTGCAAAATATGGCATGGCTTTTATTCGGAGACTGTGGTTTGTTGACTTCCCATGACATTAACAATGACAAAATCAACAGTAAACTGCAAAATGGGTAAAAAGTTACCAAATGAAAGTCATGCATATTCTAGACCTGTGTTAAAGTCACTAGCGTAACCTCGTAAGAATACATATGTTCTATGTTTGTTTCCTTTTTACTGCAAGAAAGAATATCAAGGAATTAAAAAGCTATGATATTTTGAAATGTCAGCTCTAATTCCAGCATTCTAATACTAAGAACAAGTTAATGGGGTCGTTTTGACATTATCATTGCATTATTTATTTATTTTTAATGAATAAACTTGATTTTCAAGAGTAGCTTTAGGTTTACAGAAAAAGTGAGGAGAATAGAGTTCTGGCATGTCCCCCTCTCCACCTCACCCTCACAGTTTCCACTATTGTTAACATGCTGCATTGGTGTGGTGCATTATTACAACAGAGGAACTCATATTGAAACATTATTATTAACTGAAGTCCCTAGTTTGCCTGAGAGTTTACTCTTCTTGTTGTGGAATTCTATGGGTTTTGACAAATGTCATGTAACTACCATTATTATACCATACGGAATAATTCCACTGCCCTAAAAATTCCCTGTTCTCTCCTAGTTCAGCCCTCCCCTCACCAGCCCTTGGCAACCACTGAGCTTTTTACGTCTCCATAGTTTTGTTTTTCCAGAATGTCCTATAGTTGGAATCATACCATATGTAGCCTTTTCAGATTGGTATTCTTTCACTTAGTAATATGCATTTAAGGCTCCTCCATGTCTTTTCATGACGGGATAGCTCATTTCTTTTTAACACTGAATAATATTTCATTGTCTGGATGGACTAGTTTATCCATTCACCTGCTGAAGGACATCTTGGTTGTTTCCAGTTTTGGCAGTTATGAATACGGCTGCTATAAACATCAGTGTGCAGATTTTTGTGTAGATAAGTTTTCAATTCATTTGGGTAAATACCAAGGAATACGAATGCTGGATCATATGGTAAGAGTATATTTAATTTTATAAGAAAATGCCAAACTGTCTTCTAAAGTGGCTGCACCATTTTGCATTCCCAGCAGCATGAATGAGAGTTCCTGTGGCTTCACGTCCTCGCCAGCATATGGCGTTGCCAGTGTGCTGGATTTTACATTTTCTTTGGTGAGGTGTCGGTTGAGACTTTTTGGCCACTTTCTGATTAGGCTGTTGTGTTTTCTTATTGTTGAATCTTAAAAGTTCTTTGTGTAACTTGGATGCCCATGATCAGATATGTGTTTTGCAAAGATTTTCTCCCAGTCTGTGGCTTGCCTTTTCATGTTCTTAACAGTGTCTTTTGCAGAGCAGAAGTTTTTAATTTTAGTGAAGTCCAACTTCTCTTTTTTTCATGGATTGTGCTTTTACATGGAATTTGTCATAGTGCATTTTTATATGGTTTGTTCGATTTGAAAAGAATTTTCTTCAGTGTTATTATCTGAATTTATGTTAATTTGTACAGGGTTGGAAATATACAAATATGCATGTAATTTTTAAAAGTGACAAAGTCATCTCTAATTATACGTTAAAGTTCTTTTGTCGTTTTTATAGATTCATATTATGTTATTTTTGTTGTTATCATTATTATTGTGCTTGTTAGTATTAAGTAGCTATTTTGGCAGAAAGAGCAGTCACACTCTTGTTTTTGCCTTTGCCATCCAATGCCTTGTGTCCTGTGAGCTAAAGAAAAATAACTTGTGTTTAGAAATTATTGATTTGCATCAGTTTTGTGCTTCAGCACAGCTCATTGGTTGAGGACTGGGTTAGTAGTAATATATCAATAAAGTCATAATAAAAATGATGTATTATTTTCTCAGTTTAAACCTGGATTGTATGGCCGTCCTGTGTTTTGGCCTTGAACTGTTACATACTGGGCATTATGTTTTATTATTTACAGCCCCGTGTTGTTTCAAGACCATCACAATCGCTGGTCTCAGCAAACGGAGTTTTGCACAGTGCTTCGCTTACACAGCTGTGGGGCTCCTTGCCTCTTACCCAGATGTCTGCTGAGATACTATAACATACTGTTTCCTCAAAGAACCTTTCCTGAGTAATCATACGTAAAATTCTTCCTGTTTTCCCTCCCTCTGGCCCTTCTCTCTGCTTTTCACCTTTCTTGTCACCTCAGATGCTCAAAAGCCCTATGGTTTTTCTGCCGGCCTGCTTGGTGTCTGACTCTTCTGGGAAACATCTTCTCCGAGAGGGTGGGGAGCACCTCTGCCTGGGACAGCAGGCTTGCTAGCGCTTGATAAATACTGAGTCACCAGTGTGCAAGCTACTTTGTCAAATTCCTTTTATGGGCTTATCAAGCATGTGTTTGGCACAGGCAATTTCTGTATGTTGGTTTTGGAGAATATTATAGTAATAACAGTACTGAACATTTCTGTTTGATTCTACTACCCACCTTGTGCATTAGGCCTGGCAGGTGGCTCTTTGTTCATTTCATAAATTAGAAAAAATTATTAATTTTTTTCCCCAGCCCAGAAGCTCTTCTTTTTGGTTCATAGTAATTTTCTAATACCATTTTGTCTAAGTTAGTGTAAATTTAAAACAGAGAAAGAAAAAAATCAAGGAAAATCAACACCCCGGTTATCAAAATATGTGATGTGCCCAAGCGGCAGAGACCAGTATTTCCATCACCAGAACAGTCTGACTTAGAGGGTACATTTCAAAAGCAATTGGTGTAGTAAAGGTTCCAAAATGTCCATCTGGGGAAAAACAAAATAACAACAATAACAACAACAACAACAACAAAACCCCAGTCCGACTCTGTTTAAGCCAGGATTTTACAAATTTTTTTGATCTGTTTTACTTAAAAACGTATTAATGTTCCTTGGATCTAGTCTTCCAAGGAATGCTCTTTATAAAATGTTACTTTTTGCATTGTTTGTTAATTTGTTTGCTGAGGAAACAGACAGTTTTCCAGGCCGGCTGCAGTTAAAGGTGTAGGCAGTGCTGCTCTGTTATTTGAAGGGAGCAAGACTTCACTGTAACAAGTCTGGTTATGACTCATGGAAAAAACAAAAAACAAACAAAATAAAAACAACAAAAAAATCTCTCTTAGATCACCCTAAATAAAAGCAGAGTACAGGGTATAAGGTAAATCACTAATTATTCTTATGATTTCCCCAATTCCAACTGTGAATTGGATCATATCCTAACCAGATGCAGTAATACCTGGGAATGTATTCCGGAAAACATGCAGAATGAGTGGATAACAATTTATTTCTCACCAGTCTGTCATGTGCAAATATCAGTTCTTTGGAGAGGCCTTCTCCCGTCTCTCATCTCAAATAGCCACTTCTCCCCAAGGCACTCTCCAAGCTCTCACCTTATTGTTTCATACTCACAGCATGTGACACTCCAGTAACTTTTAGTTATGAGCTTGCCATTGTCGCCTATCTACTCCAGGATAATTTCCTAGAGCAGTCCCGTTCACTCCTTTGTACTCAGCACCTAGAAAATGACCCAAAGCATGGCAGGGCTGTATAAATAACTGTGGTACACAAACATGAACACTAAGTTCTTGATTCAGGACACAGTTAAGCCACAACTTTACTACATGAATTTAAAATCTAACATGTGTCTTAACTGGGCAGAGCATGGACCGAGTACACCATGCAGATGATCAAACTGTGAAATGAGTAAGTCCTGTGTCACTGACGTGAGCCTGTTGGGAATGATGTGTTTAATGTAATTTAAATGATTTTGGTTTTTGAGTTTATCACCTATTACCCCAAGAACCATCACCTTAGTTAGACTTACATTGAGCTGATTAGTTTTGAATAGGTTCATTTAGAAAATTTAGATTCATTTTAATGAACTGTGAGGATGGTTGCCTGTTTCAAGTAGATTCAATGGAATTTAAAAAATCAAATGATTAGTCTCTAATCTAGGTTATCCATTTAAATGAAAGGAGTTAAGACAACAAAATTCCCAAAAATTGTTTTGATTCAATTAGTTAAAAGGAACTTTATCAGACTGTTCACATTTTATCTATTTTGAATCAATCAGGGATGGCAACCATCAAGGAGAAAATCCCTCCCCCACTTATTTATTTCAAGTAGGAAACATTTGACTTGGTGGGCAGGTGTGTATGTAACTTGCTTCTCTTTGTGATAGGGACTGTGTGTGAGAGCATCTCTGTCTGCACGAGACGTGTGTTCGAGGTGGGGGGATATGTATGTGGAGCATTCTTTAAAAAAAAAATGTAATTGAGATATAAGTCACACACCACACAACATACAAATTCACCCATTTAAAGTGTTTATTTCAATGGTTTTTAATATATCCATAGATAGGTGTAACCAGCACCATCATCAATTTTAAAGATTTTCATCACCTCAAGAAAAAAACCCCATATGGCCAGGCGTGGTGGCTCATGCCTGTGATCCCAGCACTTTGGGAGGCTGAGGCGGGCGGATCACGAGGTCAGGAGATCGAGACCATCCTCGCTAATACAGTGAAATCCCGTCTCTATAAAAATACAAAAAATTAGCCAGGCGTGGTGGCAGGTGCCTGTAGTCCCAGCTACTCGGGAGGCTGAGGCGGGAGAACGGCGTGAACCCGGGAGGCGGAGCTTGCAGTGAGCCGAGATCGCGCCACTGCACTCCAGCCTGGGCGACAGAGCGAGACTCGGTCTCCAAAAAAAAAAAAAAAAAAAACAAACAAAAAACAAAAAACAATCCCCATACATTTTAACCGTAATTTCCCTATCTTCCAATCTCTAGACTGCCCCGAGCCCTAAGCAAGAATGAATATACTTTGTGTCTATATAGATTTCCTGTTCTGGACAATTGATATGAATGGAATTACACAATATGTGGTCTTGTGTCAAGTTCATCTATGTTGACGCATGTATCAGGACTTCATTCCTTTTTACGGCCAAATAATATTATATTGTGTGGATATTCCATATTTTTTCTTCATTTGTCAAATGATGACCTTTTGGACTGTGTACACTTGTTAACTTTTATGAACAATGCTACTATAAACATTTGTGTTCAACTTTACGTATAGACATATGTTTTCGTTTCTCTTAGGTATATATCTAGGAACAGAATTGCTGGATCACAAGGCAACTCTATGTTGAATCATTTGAGGCACTGCCAGCCTGGTTTTCAAAGCAGCTGGACCATTTCCACCAGTAGTGTGTGAGAATTCTAACTTCTCATGTATTATACTTACCAGCACTTGCTTTTTAATTCCAGACATCCTATTGGATGGCGGTGGTATCTCATTACACTTTGATTGGCTTTAATTTAATCTGATGACTAGAAAGTTCAGCATCTTTACATGTGCATATTGGCCACTTGTATACCTTCTTGGCAGAAATGTGTATTATAATCTTCTGTCAACTTTTTAGCTGGGTTATTTATTTTCTTATTATTGAGTTGCAAGTATTCTTTATATATTCTTACACCAGTGCCTTATCTAATACATGATCAGTAAAAGCTTTCTTTCTTCCCGTGGGCTGTCTTTTCTCTTTCTTCATGGCTCTTTAAAGTGTAGATTTTAATTTTGATAAAGTCCAATGTATCTATATTTTCTTTTGTTGTTTGTGATTTTAATGTCACATGTAAGAATTATTTGCCAAATACAGAGTTATGGAGATTTGCTCCTATGTTTTTGCCTAATAATTTTATATTTCTTGCATGTAGACCTTTGATCCATACTGAGTTAATTTTTGTTTATGGTGTAAGGTAAGAGTCCAGTTCCATTCTTTTGCATGTGGCTGTCCAGTTGTCCCAGCCTCAGTTGTTGAGAGGACTATTCTTTCCCAATCAAATGGTCTTGGCACCCTGGTTGAAGTCTAGTTGGCCATAGATAAAGGTTTATTTCTAGGTTCTCAATTTGATTCCATTGATCTACACTGCTGTCCTTCTACAGTATCCCACTGTCTTCATCACTATTACTTTGTAATAAGTTTTCAAACCATGAAGTGTTCATTCTACTTTGTTCCTCTTTTTCAAAAATATTTTGGCCATTCTAGGATCCTTGGAATTTCTTGTAAATTTTATAATCAACTTGTTGGTTTCTACCAAAAAATCCACTGCAATTCTGGTCAGGTTTGTGCTTCTATTGACATTTCCTTAAGCTCAGAGGCTCCCTCCAGACAAGTCCAGTCTGCTAGCGAGTCCACCAAAGGCATTCTTCATTTGTTACAGTGTTTTTGATTTCTAGCATTTCTTTCTTATTCTTTCTTAGATCTCTCTACTTAGATTACCTGTGTTTTTGCATGTTGTCAACGTTTTCCACTAGAGCACTTAGCATATTAATCATGATTATTTTAAATTCCTGGTCTGATCATTCCAACATTCTTGCTGCATCTGACTCTGGTTTCGATGTTCACACTGTTCACTTTTTCTCTATTTTTTTGCCTTTTAGTGTGCCTTGTCATTTTCTGTTGAAAGCTGGACATGACATACTTGGTGAAAGGAAATACTTTACATCAATCTTTAGTGAAGTGGAGGTGAGGTGTGGTGGAGGGAAGCGTCTCACCGGCCTCAGAGCTGGTCTTGGTGTTTGCTGATTCTGTGACCTGGACTATGACATTCACCTGTGCTTCTCGTCCCCTCTCCTCAGGTGTGATGTGATGGCTATAGATGCCTGGAATTGGCTATTTGCCTTCTCCCAGGCCCAGGCCTGCTAGGTTCTGATAAAACCCTGATAGTTAGGAGGCCAGGCGCAGTGGCTCAAGCCTGTAATCCTAGCACTTTGGGAGGCCGAGACGGGCGGATCACGAGGTCAGGAGATCGAGACCATCCTGGCTAACACGGTGAAACCCCGTCTCTACTAAAATACAAAAAAAATTAGCTGGGCGTGGTGGTGGCGCCTGTAGTCCCAGCTACTTGGGGAGGCTGAGGCAGGAGAATGGCGTGAACCTGGGAGGCAGAGCTTGCAGTGAGCTGAGACCACGACACTGCACTCCAGCCTGGGTGACAGAGCGAGACTCCGTCTCAAAAAAAAAAAACAAAACCCTGATAGTTTAGGTGCTAGTAAAATAGTTTCCCTGAGGCAGCCCCTGTGAAGACCAGAGGGTTCTGACATATTCCAAGAGGCTGCTTTCCACTTCCCCTTGTTGGGAGCCGAGGGATTTGTCTCTGACAATCCCTGTGAAGGCCTGGTAGGCTCCCAGAGATAAAGCTCACAAAAGCGTGGGGGCCCCGCGACTGCATCCCCCTGTGTTTCTAACTATCAGACTTGTCCACACTGTTGTAGAAATCTGTGAATTATGGCTCAGGTTATCCCAATCTGTACTAGCTTTCTTTGAGATTCTGCTCACAGGTTTGTCCTCCAGTGAGCTTTAATTCTGTGTCCCCTTTTCTGTCTTTCCAGTTTTGGGGGCAGAAGGCTGTCCTGTGATACTAGCATTAAAAAAAAAAAAAAACAAAACAAAACAAAAAACCCACTAACTAAAATACTTGATGGAGAATAAAAGCATGTTAGACGTTTAAGCCAAAGAGTATTAGAGGACGGTAGCTGAATATTGGACTAGGTTTTACATCACCAAATACCTCGGCTTCCTTCAACATGGATAAGTCCCTGTCAAACTCCATGGAATTTTCACAACCCAGGGAAAAATTTCGTCTGTCATTGTGTTCTTACTTCTTTGTTCTCTCTCGATGAATTCATCAACACATATTTAGGAAGAATAGGTCTCTGGCTAGACGTCTTTGTGCTCCTAGGATGACTTTGGTGATGGGCCTTCCTCCTCCTCATGAGTTGATAGGAAGAAACTCCGAGAAAATCTTAATTACACCCATCAGCCTGACTGTGTAGCAAAATCACTAACCTCAGGACCACATCTCCAAAGAAAGCAGCTATTAATTAGAATTTGTTGGTGCAGACAGATAGGGAGCTACAATTCTCAGGTGTGCAACACTCCTATTGCTCTAGGTTAGTTTTCTCATGTTTGAAAGTTATGATCTTAAGAAGAAATAGGTGTAGATTACACTTCTAGTAAATCAAATAAAAGATGAAGGCTAAATACTGTCTTGTAAGAGGCTATACAGTGGTCTGAGGACAAATCAGAAGAATTTTAAATTATGTGTGCTGAAACTCTTCTTTAATAAAGAGTTTAACTAGAGATATGAAAGACGAAAACCTAAATTGTGTGGAAATGTACATACTGACCCCAATTTAAAAGGCCAGGGTTGGAAAGGCTACACCCTGAAAGTAATGAGCCTGCTGCACCAATAGGCCTTGAAACCCCAAAAAATAAATTAGTGAAGGGAGTTTGCCAAGTGCGGAATCTGTTGAGAACTTCTTAAGAAGATTAGTATATAGCACAACCATAATTAGTGAAAAACTTCTTGGTGTTTATGTTTATCAAATTTTCTCATTAAATTAGTATTAATGAGAAGCTTTAATTTTCAGCTATTCTTAATGCTTTTTAAAAGGAAAAAAATTGTAAGGTATGTTATACGCTTTTTTCTTGAAGATTACACATATTTTCATTTTTAGACATTACATCTGCCATAGTTTGGACATGGTTTGTTCCCACCAATTCTCATGTTAAAATCTAATCCTTGATGGTGGCTGGCAAGATGGCCGAATAGGAACAGCTCCAGTCTGCAGCTCCCAGAGAGATCAACACAGAAGGCGGGTGATTTCTACATTTCCAACGGAGGCACCCAGCTCATCTTGCTGAGACTGGTTAGACAGTGGGTGCAGCCCACGAAGGGCGAGCAGAATCAGGGTGGGGCGTTCCCTCACTCAGGAAGTGCACGGGGTGGGAAACTCCCTCCCCTGGCCAAGGGGAGCTGTGAGGGACTGTGCCCTGAGGAACGGTGCATTACCGACCCAGACACTACATTTTCCCATGGTCTTTGCAATCCGCAGACCAGGAGATTCCCTCAGGTACGGACACCACCAGGACCCTGGGTTTCAAGCACAAAACGGGGCGGCTGTTTGGGCAGACACAGAGCGAGCTGCAGGAGGTTTTTTTCATACTCCAGTGGTGCCTGGAACACCAGTGAGACAGAACCATTTACTCCCCTGGAAAGGAGGCTGAAGCCAGGGAGCCAAGTGGTCTAGCTCAGCAGATCCCACCCCTCGGAGCCCAGCCTTGAAATTCTTGCTGCCAGCACAGCAGTCTGAAGTCGACCTGGGACACTCAAGCTTGGTTGGGGGAGGGGCCTCTGCCATTACTGAGGCTTGAGTAGGCAGTTTTCCCCTCACGGTGTAAACAAAGCCACCCAGAAGTTCAAACTGGGCAGAGCCCATCGCAGCTCCGCAAAGCTGCTGCAGCCAGACTGCCTCTCTAGATCCCTCTTCTCTGGGCAGGGCATCTCTGAAAGAAAGGCAGCAGTCCCAGTCAGGTGCTTATAGATAAAACCCCCATCTTTCTTGGAAAGGGCACCTGGGGGAAGGGGCGGTTGTGGGGACAGCTTCGGTTGACTTACATGTTCCTGCCTGCTGGTTCTGAAAAGAGCAGCAGATTTCCCAGCCCAGCAATGGAGCTCTGCTAAGGGATAGACTGCCTTTTCAAGTGGGTCCTTGACACCTGTGCCTCCTGACTGGGTGACACCTTCCACCAGGGGCCGACAGACACCTTACACAGGAGAACTCTGGCTGGCATCTGGCGGGTGCCCCTCTGGAACGAAATTTCCAGAGGAAGGAACAGGCAGCAAACTTTGCTGTTCTGCAGCCTCCACTGGTGATACCCAGGCAAACAGGGTCTGGAGTGGACCTCTAGCAAACTGCAGCAGACCTGCAGCAGAGGGGCCTGACTGTTAGAAGGAAAACTAACAAACAGGAAGGAATAGCATCAACATCAACAAAAAGGACGTCCACACAAAAACCCCATCTGAAGGTCACCAACGTGAAAGACAAAAGATAGATAAATCCAGGAAGATGAGGAAAAATTAGGGCAAAAAGCCCGAAAATTCAGAAAACCAGAACACCTCTTCTCCTCCAAAGGACCACAACTCCCCACCAGCAAGGGAACAACACTGGACAGAGAATGAGTGTGACAATGGACAGAAGTGGGCTTCAGAAGGTGGGTAATAACAAACTCCTCCAAGCTAAAGGAGCATGTTCTGACCCAATGCCAGGAAGCTAAGAACCTTGAAGAAAGGTTAGAGGAATTGCTAACTAGAATAACCAGTCTAGAGAAGAATACAAATGACCTGGTGGAGTTGAAAAACACAGCACGAGAACTTTGTGAAGCATACACAGGTATCAAGCTGAATTGATCAAGCAGAATAAAGGATATCAGAGATTAAAGATCAACATGATGAAATAAAGCATGAAGACAAGATTAGAGAAAAAAGAATAAAAAGGAATAAACAAAGCCTCCAAGAAATATGGGACTATGTGAAAAGACCAAACTACATTTAATGGGTGTACCTGAAAATGACAGGGAGAATGGGACCAAGATGGAAAACACTCTTTAGGATATTATCCAGGATAGCTTCCCCATCCTAGCAAGACAGGCCAACATTCAAATTCAGAAAATATAGAGAACCCCACAAAGATAGTCCTCAAGAAGAGCAACCTCAAGACACATAATCATCAAGCATATGACTAAAACACCAAAAGCAAAGGCAACAAAAGCTATATTTGAAAAATGGTATCTAATTAAACTAAAGGGCTTCTGCACAGCAAAAGGAACTATCATTAGAGTGAACAGGCAACCTACAGAATAGGAGAAAATTTTTGCAGTCTATCCATCTGACAAAGGACTAATATCCAGAATCTACAAGGAACTTAAACAAATTTACAAGAAAAAAACAACCCCGTCAAAAAATGGGTGAAGGATATGAACAGACACTTCTCAAGGAAGACATTTATGTGGCCAAAAAACATGAAAAAAAGCTCATCATCACTCGTCATTGGAGAAATGCAAATAAAAACCATAATGAGATATCATCTCATGCCAGTTAGAATGGTGATCATTAAAAGTCAGAAAACAACAGATGCTGGAGAGGATGTGGAGAAATAGGAACGCTTTTACACTGTTGGTGGGAGTGTAAATTAGTTCGACCATCGTGGAAGACAGTGTAGCAATTCCTCAAGGATCTAGATCCAGAAATACCATTTGACCCAGCCATCTCATTACAGAGTATATACCCAAAGGATTATAAAACATTCTACTATAAAGACACATGCACATGTATGTTTACTGCAGCACTATTCACGATAACAAAGACTTGGAACCAACCCAAATGTCCCTCAATGACAGACTGGATAAAGAAAATATGACACATATACACCATAGAATATGATGCAGCCATAAAAAAGGATGAGTTCACGTCCTTTGCAGAGACATGAATGAAGCTAGAAACCATCATTCTCAGCAAACTAACACGGGAACAGAAAACCAAACACCCCATATTCTCACTCATAAGTGGGAGTTGAACAATGAGAACGCATGGACACAGGAAGGAGAACATCACACACTGGGGCCTGTTGTGGGGTGGGGGGCAAGGGGAGGGATGGCATTAGGAGAAATACCTAAATTAGATGATGGGTTGATAGGTGCAGCAAACCACCATGGCAGGTGTATATCTATGTAACAAACCTGCACATTCTGTACATGTATCCCAAAACTTAAAGTATAACAATAATAATTTAAAAATCTGATCCTCAACCTTGGAGGTGGTGCTTAATGGGAGGCATTTGGGTCAGGGGGCGGATTTGTCAAAAATAGATTTACACCTTTACTGGAGGGTGAGTGAGTTCTCCCTCCATTGGTTCCCAGGAGACCTGGTTGTTAAAATGAGCCTGGTACTCCCACCTGCTTCCTCTCACCCTGTGATCTCTGCACACTGGCTCCCCTGCACTCTGCCGGAACTGTAAGCCACTTGAGATCCTCAGCAGATGCCCAGTCTTGAGCCCTTCCATCAAGCAGAATTACAAACCAAATAAACCTCTTTGATTTATAAACCACCCAGTCTTAAGTATTCCTTTATAGCAACACTCAATGGACTATGATAATACTTACTTTGGGGAAAAAATGGAATAAATGAAACACTAATACAGTCCTACCTGGTGTGAGTACAACCACTTTGAACAGTTCTTTAGCATTATGGACTTATATTGTTCCTATCTGTCTGTCTGTCTATCTATCTATCTATAATCTATCTATATCATAATCGACAATTTTATTCTTACATTTATGTCCAACAGAAATACACTAAAAGACATGCACAACAATGTCTATTGCTCCATAATTCATAACCCCAAACTGGAAGCGTCCAAGTGTCCATCAACACTAGAATGGGCAGGTGCCTTGCTGCGTATCCATGTGCATGGCATGACGTGATTATATGACATAATGTATGACATGCCCTGATATTATGTGATATGAATGCTGTAACATGTCACACTCCAGCTCCATTTACATGGAAGAATCTCAAAAGCATGATGTTCAGCAACAGAAACCAGATACAAAGGAGCACACACTGTTTTACTTATATAAAGTTCAAAACTGGGCACCACAAGACTGTGAATGAGAAAGCAGAAAAGTTATTTCCTCTTGCAGTCATTGGGCACGGACACACAGGAATGCTGGCAATGTTAGATTTCATGACTTGGACGACTGTTTCCAGGAGAGGTCATTTATGATTATTCCTTTAACTCACCAAGCTGTACATTTATGATCTGTTCACTTCTACTTATGGCTTATGATATACTCACTTCGGTTTAACAATGTTTAAAAAAATGAATGAGATAATTAATAGAAAAGGTTACAGTGAGACCAGGGCACAGAGGTTCAGAAGGATCCAGGTACGATGAGCCATTTGGAGAACTTTTGCTTTTTGCTCTGAGAAAAATGGGAGCCATTGGAGAGCCTTGATTAGAGGAGAGACATGCTCTGATTTATATTTGTTATAATGATCATGCTGGCTGATGTGATAAAAATATACTGTGGGTTGGGATGAGAGAATAGGGTAAGGTGAAGAGTGTGTGCATTTCAAATTTTGATGCATATTGCTAAACTGCTGTTCCTAGAATCTGCAACTTCTCCACATCATCCTCTGCACAATGGGCTCTCCAGATGTTAAATATTTGTTCATTTGATGAGGAACAGCAATAGCTGAAGGCAGTTTTAATTTACATTTCTTGTATTAGGGGTAGGATTTATCTTCTTTTCACATATTTGAGAGCCATCTGCAGATCCTTCTCCATCAACTGTCTGCATACCCATGCCCATTTTTTTTCTATTGATTCATCAATATGTTTTCCTTACATATTTGGGCATGCCCATTGCATATTAAGGGAATTAAACATGGTCTGTGATTTTAGCTATAGCTACATTTTTTCTGGGACTAAACTTAAGAAGGGCTTTCCCACTCAAAGATCATTATTAAAAATAATACCAATAATAACTTGAAAACACAATGTTTTCCTGTAGTACTCTTGCAATTTGTTCTTCCTTAAAACTTAAATCATTGTTTTATTTATAATGTATTTTTGGTATAAAGTTTTGAGAAAACAATCTGAGTTTTTTTCCCAAGATCAGCAGAGTATTAAGGAACATAATGCATTTTGGAAATCCATTGCCTGGTTTGAATTCTAACTCTGCCAATCTCTAGCTGTGGAGCTCTAGGCCATCACTTAACGGCTCTGTGCTTCTTGTTAACTGGAAAGTGGGGATAATAATAGTGTCTACTTTTGAGGGTTGTTTTAATGATTAAATTAGTTCACGTACATCAGTTCAGATACACAGAACAGTGCCCAGGCATATAAACATTCAATGAACATTAACTAATATTTCTATTAATTGAGTTAATGAGTTAATTGTGTTATCCATCTCTCCCCACTTAATTTGTTGTGCTATTAATAGCAAATAATAGCTTTATATTAAGTTTTGGACTTTTTAGTCTCTTTTATTGATCATGATCACTAGTCATGAACTTGTATCACATTATTTAACTTATTGTAGCTTTGAAGTGAACTCTACATTGATCATAACAAGTAACTGCCTCCCCCATTGTTTTCTTCTGCAAAACGCTCATGGACATTGCTACTTGTCTATTTTTCCACATCCTTTAAAACAAGCCTGCTAACAAAAAACAAATCCTGATGCTATGTTATTAAATCCTGTTGTTTTTGAATTAACATGGGAAAAATTGAAATGTTTCTGACAATGATAATTTCTGGCCAAGTATGTGCTTTATCTTCCACAGTCTCTCAGGAGGGCTTTCTAGATTTCCACATATTGAAATTGTATTGGCCACCTGAATTTCATTCCTCGACGTTACAGTTTCCTGTTACCAAGAGAAGCAGAGTGTGCATCGTGATGGCTGCCCAGTGCCTTTCTGCGCACTGCTCTGTGGGCCAGCCTAACCTCCCACCCCTCCTGGCCCTCCCCAGGGCTCTGTCACCTGCCTTCCTCACGGCCTGGTTTGTATTTGGCTTTGCATAAGGAGGAGTGTCACTGACAGGTGACTGCGGGTCCCTGTATTTCCCCTGCAGTGACCTGGTGCGAAGATTAGGGAAGTGACTGAGCACGGCTGTGACTAGAGCTCCCTGCTGGGCAGCCCTTTTCCTTGACCCACGCTCCAAGGACATTCTCTCCTCCTGCTCCCTCGGGTCCAGGGTGGAACAACTTCTCCTTCTTATATCTTAATGTTCCTTGTTGGTTTATTTTTGCTCTCTGAATCACTCCTTCATTACATTCTCTCTGAAACCTCAGCTGATGTGTCCTCTGCTTCTTGTTAGTACCCTGAAAGTCACAGAGTTTTTTTATACATTGTCTGAACAATTGTTTGAATACATAAAGTATATTCATATCTGTAAGCTAACTTTTTATTTAGCCCCCTTGACATTTCTCATTATTTAAAACATTTGTCCTATTGGTCTCTAGTTTTTCTGATAAGATCATTATCAAATAAACATAATCTTTCTTCTTTCTTTCACTTTTATCTTTTTTTGGTTTATTTTTTAAGTCCCTCCCCTCAATTCCAATTAGATTGGCTAATATCTTCACATAAAATCACGTAATATCGTCACATAAAAATCCCAGCTCGCGAGTAGCTGGGATTACAGGCATGTGCCACCACGCCTGGCTAATTTTGTATTTTTTAGTAGAGACGGGGTTTCTCCATGTTGGTCAGGCTGGTCTCGAACTCCCGACCTCAGAATAGACTAGAAGGGATAGTGTCCATTCTTGCTTTTGATTTTACTAAACGTGCTTCCAGTGTCTTCCCATTAGAAAGACCGTGGGTATGGCAGCTTGGATCACCCAATGCCAGCCCAGATGCAGGAAGCCTTTCACAGAGTGCTGCTGGGATCAACGCCTAGGGAAGGAAGACGAAGCCAGTGGCACTGAGCCAAGAAAAACCCAAAGACCAGCACTAGCCAACTTTATGGGGGCATATTCTGGAGCGACCATGGGTCCTCAGAGTTGGTTCCCATTGAGGCAAAATGGTTGGGCTTTTGCAGCAATCATTCCATGGGAGCCACTGCAGAAGCCATGGCTGGGCGGGCGTCTCTCTGCCACTGCAGGTGGCACCTGCCTGATGGACTAAGAGCTGTCAGCCTCCCGCAGCTGGAAACAAGAGCTTCCTGGGTGCAGCTCTGAAGAGCATCCTCATGCCCCACGGTCCACTCCTTCCCCTGTTTGGATCCCTTTTTCACACACATTCAGGAGTAGCTCCTCTGCAATCCTGGTGGGCCACTTTTCCTGGGAAAACACATGTCATGACAATTAGTAGGATGGCACCAAGCACCTGCCCCTGCAGCTGGCCTTGAGGCTGCCACGGATGCTCAATATGTCCCTGCCCCACCACCTGTTCTGGATCCCCCCTCACCTGCAGCCAGCACTTCTTCTGGTCCGAGTGACTTTCCTGGGAGAATGAGCAGATCTTCAGTCCTGAGAATATGAACACTTGGTCACTCTGCTCTTCTGAGCCTGGGACTGGTGTAACTGTCTATTTTATCATTGCTATCAGGCCAGGGAGAACCAGGAAGCACAAGTATGGGTCACCTGGATTTTAACCACATCCTATCTCACCAATGGAGCAGTTGAATCCCCTCCTGATGATCAGGAGCAATTGCCCTGGATGGGATGGTAAATCCTCTTTTAGGCTACTGGTCCCTGGAAATGAAGAACCAGACCTAAAGTGCCCAGACAGCAGCCATCACTTATATGAGTTCAGTGGAATGTTTACTCTTCCCTTCTTGGATGTAATCTTCCTTTGGAACCAGGATCTTTATTCATGCACAGCTCGGAGCGAGAAAATGGTAACATGCCTCTCCCGTGCGGGTCTTGGGAGTAATGATAAATAGGGTTGTTCCTGTTCCAGAACCCCGGAGGCCTACTTTATTTTACTATGGTGTTAGCCATGAAATTAACATGGTGTCTGCTCCCACTTCTAATTTTTTTTTTTTTTTTTGAGACAGAGTTTCGCTCTTGTTGCCCAGGCTGGAGTGCAATGGCACGATCTTGGCTCAAGGCAACCTCTGCCTCCCAGGTTCAAGTAATTCTCCTGCCTCAGCCTCCCGAGTAGCTGGGATTACAGGCATGTGCCACCACGCCTGGCTAATTTTGTATTTTTTAGTAGAGATGGGGTTTCTCCATGTTGGTCAGGCTGGTCTCGAACTCTCGGCCTCAGGTGATCCACCCACCTCAGCCTCCCAAAGTGCTGAGATTACAGGCATGAGCCACTGCACCTGGCTCCCACTTCTAATATTTCTAATACTGTTTAGTCTGTTGGATAATCTGGCCCAAGTCTCGACTGCACCATAGCCTGAACCACTGCAGTACCTTTTCATTTTGCGGCCCCACTAGAAGCAGGAATCCTTTTGCATTGCCTGAAATGTGAGCTGAAGGAGTATTCTCAAGTACAGCACATGCTGTTTCAAAAGATAAACAGGTCTGCCAGGTGGTGCACTTTCTTATCGTAGAAAAATGAGATGCCACAACTTGTCCTTTATTTTGGATAACATGTCCTGACCCCTAGACTCCTAAAAGTTTCACTAAAGTGGCATGCCTCTGGATTTATCTAGGGCTTGTCTGCCACACTCTGGAGTGTGTGTGGATTCCCAAGGCATCCAACACTGTAGTCTCTTCGTGTTGGCCTGATTAACACAATGTCATAGAGAGCTGACCTTTACGATGTCCAGATGGCCCAGATCTCTTCTGTCCAGAAGGCAGAAGACATAATATTGCCCTGAGAAGAAACTGTAAATATGTGCTATTGTCAGTTTCATGTGCATGCAAACTTTCTGATTGCTATGGTTTCCACATTTGTCCCCTCCAAAACCCATGTTGAAATTCAATTGGCCATTGTGATGGTATGAAGAGGTTATTATGCTGTGAGGGCTCTGCCCTCATGGGTGGAATTGGTGCTGTTCTACAAGGGCAAGTCTGGCCACCACTTGCTCTCTCTTACCCTCTTGTCTTCCTCCAGGTGATAATGCAGCAAGAAGGCCCTCACCAGATGCCCACCCCTCAACCTTTGACTTCTCAGCCTCCAGAACTGTGAGCCAATGAAATTCTGTTCATTATGAATTATCTAGTCTCAAATACTCTGTTAAAGTAACATAAAATGGACTAAGACACTGATCTAGTTTTCTGATCAAGATGGGAATGATCTTTTAGATCATTAGATGGATGATCTTTTATGATGCACCTGCAGCCATGTTAACCTGCTTGGGTATGGGCAGGGCACAGCACTTGGGGTCATACTGCATTAAGCTTGCAAGGTACTACTATTGTCTCTCCAAAATAATCTGAATTTTCTTTAGGCCCAGAAAGCTAAGTAAACACAGACAAGGTAGGATCACTACCGTGGCATTTAACTCCTTAAGTGTGCTGCTAATTCCTGCCATCCTTGGGTGAGATATATCTATATCTATATCTATAGATATAGATACAGATATTGATAGATAGATAAATATATCCCAATTATATAAATTTATATCTTGTCTGAGATGAGGGTGGAGTAGTTTTACAGTCTCCCATTTGGCTTTTCTGCTATTATATCTCTGACCATACATGCAAAAGACCCAATGTGGGGTTTGCACCAGTGGTCTAGTATGTCTTCCCCAAATATATACTAGGCACTTAGTGGGTCTGTAGAATCAATGAATCTATTTCAAGCAGGACATCAGCCAAAATTCTATTCATCACTGATCCCATAGATTCGAACTCTAACAGAGGAGTGAAAATGACTCTGCAGGGCTCCAGGTGTTACTGTCAACTCTAAATCTCTGTCCAACAATCCTAGAAACACTTGGATATTTTTCTTTCCCTTGTGTACAGTGACCCAAGGAAATTACATACATCATTTTGTGGAAGGGCTGGGGAAATCATTGCCATGCATACTTTCCATGGTGTTTCACGGTCCTTCCTCCTGGGAACATGGTCTCTTCTTCAATCAATAGGTCTTAGGTCCAAACACTGGCTCAACTTCAAAACTGCACCGGGAAGCTACTGCTCTCAGCCTCTTGATCATCATCCTTGATTTTTTCTGATGATGTGAGCAGTGCCCTGATTGGCTGCCTGTCCATTTTGCCCCCAGGGTCCTGTGTTCTACAAACCCTCTTCATACTTCTTTTTTTTTTTTTTTTGATTGAGCTGCCTTTGCCCAGGCTGGAGTTTGATCTCGGCCCTGCAGCTCCGCCTCCCGGGGCCATTCTCCTGCTCAGCCTCCTGAGTAGCTGGGACTACCCGCGCCCGGCTAATTTTTTGTATTTTTCGTAGAGACGGGGTTTCACCTCGATCTCCACCTTGTGATCCGCCCGCCTCGGCCTCCCAAAGTGCTGGGATTACAAGGCCCCCTCTTCATACTTCTGAAGGTCAGGCCCTGTTGGCGGCCACTCCAACCTTGCCAGTCATAATGACAATTGCATCCACTTGGCTTCTCATCTTGAAGTACTGCCACCTGGTCTGTATTTCTGCAGAGTTCTGTCATCCTGTATTTATAGCAAGCCTAATTCTGTAAAGGTGTCTCCCACCATTGGCCCTGCCTCTACAGGAGAGCAAATGCCAACAGTCTTTGGGAGGCTGGTCCTTCTTTTCTTTTCTTGTGCACTCCTTCTTCTTCTAGGAAATAGAGTCTGCCACAACCCCCTGTCTCTGTGAACCTTCTAGTGGGTCTGCTGGCCTTACGTAGTGCAACCATCCCAGCATGACCACCTCCCTGAGTCTCCCCATGCCCCCTTCCACTGTCTGCCATGCAATCCTGGCATTCCAGCTCACTTAGTATGGACCATTGAGTTTTTCCATTCTTCAGGAAGCATCATGGTAGCAATTTTACCCCATCTCCAAAGGCTTTGTCAGGATGCTAAATCCTGTATCTCCAAATTGCTTCCAAAGCAATAAACTCTCCTTTTTGTGCAGAGCCCTTTGCTGAAGAATTCTCAAAATCCAATCCTGTATGTACTTCTCTGGCTCTGCCAGTGCACATTGACTGGATCTTGTAACTATTTATCAGACCCAGGTCATCCCAGCTGTGACATAAGCTTAATTATGTTCTAACAGCTAGGAGATGTCTTATGGGGGGCAGCCTCTTCATTTTAAGTAAGAGAGAGTGCTTGCTCTTAACAGGGAGGGGTGAAACAATTCTGGAAAACAAGACATGTGGGAACATGGAACTTCAAGATTTTGAGACACGCCAATCAAAGTGTCTGCATCCCATGTATCATGGTTCTATTCTTTTGTAAACAGAATTGTGCATTGCAGAGCTGCCTTGGTGAGAAGCTTGACCTTCTTCTGGGTTTGGCTACTTTGAATATTAAGTCTAGTGCCTGTGTGGCAGGCAGAATAATGCCTCCTTCTCCCCACACAGAGAGCCGTATCCTGATCCAGAACCTGTGAATATGTTGGGTTCCACGCTAAAGAGAAATTAAGGCTACAATCGAATCAAGGTTGTTAACCAACTGACCTTAAAGTAAGGAGATTATCTTGAATTTTGTAGTGCTCCTGATATAATCGCAGGGTCCTTAAAATTGAAAGAGGGAGGCAGAACAGGAGAGTCAGAGAGAGATGTGACTATGGAAGGTTGATCAGAGATACAATGCTGCTGGCTTTGAAGGAGGAGGAAGTGGTCAAGGAGACCCAGAATGTGGGTGGCCTCTAGAATAAGGCCTCTGGACAAGGTAAAGGACCTGGTTTCTCCACCAGAGCCTCCAGAAAGAACAAAGCAGATGGTTTTCACTCAGTGAGGCCCATTTTGTAGTTCTGACCACCAGATCCATAAGATAATAATCTGTACTGTTTAAGCCAGCAAGTCTGTGTGTATTCGTTACAGCATCCATAAAAAACTAATACAGTCTCTATCTCAGCTTTCTCAGCCTTCACCTACAGAGCAGAAGAGCTTCTGTGTATGATTCCCTCTGTGTTTCATCCCTGGCTCTTAGCTTCCTGTCGATGGATCTCAGTCTCTGTTTACCTAATGCTTTCACTGGCTTAAACAGTGACTCCCAAGTCCATTGTCCTGATTGTTACATTTCTCCCTCATTTGTAAAATGCCTGAACCCTGCCACTGGCTACTGGATCATTTCAGGGGTACCCATCCCGATTCACCATCAGGGAGAGTTTCAGTAATTGGGCTTCGACCTTGTTCTTGGAGGTTGTCTTTAATCCATCTATAACCAGTGATGGAGTCCTCATTACCCCATGCAAAGATAATTCCGCTCCCAGACTCCCTCTAAACTTATCTGTTCTTTGTAATTATTTCTGGAATCAAAGTGCCAAGGTCGGGTTCCTGGTAGGCAGCCTGTGAGATGGAGTTCCACAGGCATGAAGGTTTACTGAGTAACCTTGGGAGGGGTGCCAGAAGGGAGGGAAGGAACAAGGACTGGCCAAGGCCAAAGTCAAGGCACAATTCAGCCTGAACAGACTCAGCCAACACTATGGGGGGGCATGAAGTTGACCCATGTTGGTCTGGAAAAGCCTTTGTGGTCCTATATTACCACCTGAACTAGCTATGGATTAGGCCTCCTCTTCTCCTACCCTTCCCAGAGGGGTGACCTAGGCCAGTGTGGCTCTCTGCTGCACAGGAAACCTCTGGGAGGGCCTGACTAGCAATGGGTATCTGCCCACAGCTCAGTATTGGGGACAGAAGAGGCGCCTCTCTGTGTCCATCGTGCTGCATCTAAGACTGAATGTTTTGTTATTATAAGGAATTTTCCATCTACAAAGATGGGGTTATGCAAAGGTCTTTTTAATCAACCTCATTAGCAAGATCTAGACTTCTGAATACAATGGGAGAATATGTTCAAAATACTAGGAAAAATTACTATTGACTTTAAACTTTCATCATTCAGAAGTAAAAATGCATTAAAGGCTTTTTTTACATAAATATCAACAGAAGTTGCTTCTCAAGGATATAATTTGAAAAGAAGAAGAAAATTTTGAACCCTTGAGGAAAGAGTAGGCGGAAAGGAGCAGTGATGAACAAACAAATGACTAAACAATGAATTTGTTATTTTATAAGTTTTAGGAGTAAAAGTTGATGTTTTGAGATGCATATCTATGGTGCAATGCTTATTACGAGTAGGCAATTTAACATTTTCATCATCTTCAATAGTTACCTTTTCAATGTTTTTGTGGTGAGAGCACCTAAAATTTACTCTTTCAGCATATTTTCAATATGCAATACAATATTAACTACCGTCCCCCTGCTGGACTTTCTATAGACTTATACAGCCTGTGTGACTGCAAGTTTACACCCTTCCTATACCTTCCCATTTCCTCTCCCTCCCTACCCTGCTGACCCCTGTTCTACCCTCTGTTCCTATGTATTCAACCATTTTTTCCGTTTGAAATTCCATATATAAATGAGATGATGAGATACTTGTCTTTCTGTGCCTGGCTTATTTCACTGAGCACGTTGCTCTCCAGGTGTAGCCATGTTGTCACAAATGGCAGCACAGCAGCACCTCCTCTTTTGCGTAAGCCTGAATAATATCATAGTGTGTATCTGTGTGTGTGTGTGATGTACACACATATTTGACATTTTCTCGTTTATTCTACAATGGACACAGATTGTTTTTATAACTTAGCTGTTGTGAATAATGATGCAATCAACAATGGGAGTGCAGACATTTCTTTGGGACATTAATTTCCTTTCCTTTGGACATATATACTCAGCAACAGAATGGCTGGATTATATAGTAGCTCAATTTTTAAAAATTTTTAAGGAATCTCCATATTGTTTCCATAATGGCTGTTTCCATTTACATTGCCACCAACAGTATACAATGTATGAGTTCTCCATACCTTCAGCAGTACTTGTTATCACTTGTCTTTTTTAATAACCATCCTGAATATATGAGATATACAGTGAGGTAAATCTCATTGTAATTTTGTCTTGCATTTCTCTGATAATTAGTATTTTGAGCACTTTTCACATATCTGTTGGCCATTTGCATGTCTTCTTTTGAGAAATATCTGTTTAGATACTTTGTACATTTTAAAAATCAGGTTGTTTTGTGTGATGCTGCTGTTGCTATTGAGTTGTATGAGTTCTTTGTATATTTTGGACATTAACTCCTTGTCAGATACATGATTTTCTAATATTTTCTCCCAGTATGTAGATTGCCTTTTCTCTTCGTTGTCTGTTTAATTTGCTAGGCAGAGGTTTTTTTTTTTTTTTTTTTTGTTTTTTTTTTTTTTTCCCTTGATGTGGATGTGGTCCCATTTGTTTATTTCTGTTTTTGTTGCCTGAGTTTTTGGTGTGACATTCAGTCATTGCCAAGGTCAATATTAAGAAGCTTTCTCTGTGTCTTTTTTCTAGTATTTTCACAGTTTTAGATGTTATGCTTGTTAATCCATTTTGAGTTGATTTTTGTGTATGGTGTAAAATAAGGGTCCAGTTTCATTATTTTGCTAAATAGTAAGTTAGTCAAATAGAAGACAAATATTTGAAAGTTCAAAAACACTTTTACAAAGTATTGAAAATTTTTTAAAATGGAAGGAGCAGTAAACAGATTTAAAACGAAATAGTTCAAAAGTAACTCTTTTCCTTGGTAAGGAGACTGAGATATCTCCTATGTTTTGACTCTGTTAACTATGCAATAAATATTTAATGAAGAGAACTATAAAGTATAGAAGTAGAATGTTTAATAAACCCACAAAATTTTAAAAGCAGAAATAAAAATAGAACAATCTCTGTCTATATAGAAGAAACCAAGGAGAAAAGTGAAATAATAATAATAATAATAATAATTAGAAAATAAAGTGGTAAAAATATACCAAAATATATTAAATATCAAGATAAATATATTTTAAATTTTTCTGTTAATCAAAATAGATTTTAAGAAATTTATTTTTAGCATTCTCTTTTCTTCACATCTTCTATGTTTAAATAGAAGTGTCCATCTAATACATTTTGGTTTCTGTTTCTTGAAGCACATAAAAACCTACTTTCTCCAAATAGTATTCCAACATTTGAATTTAATCCCTTCCCCATTCCCTATCACTTTTTTAAACCTCATATGTATCTATCTGAAAATAAGACTTTTTGACAATTGCCTATTTTTGACATATTATACAATATTAATATCTAATAATGACATTCTATATCTAAAGGGTTTGAAGATAAATTTAAAAAATATTTGCTATGTGTGTTTTATAAGAGACACACCTAAAACTTTTAACAGAAATGTTAAAAGTAAGGAGATAGAAAAAGGTATGCACAGCAAATATAAACAAGGAAAACAAGTACAGTAATATCAGAGAAAAGTAGAACCCATGACACAAATCCAGCTCCATTAAGTATGAAAATAGCTGTAAAAAGTCATGAAAAGCTTAAACTTATATATTCCTAACCATATAAACTCAAAAATTCTTTTAAAAAAAGTAGACAAATATGTCGGTAAAGTGGAAAAAATTTAGAACCTTAGCTAGATATTCTTATTATATTATTCTTAGAAAAGAAATAGATCTGGCAAACTGGGAAAAAATGTTTTGTGCAAATTTAATAAGCTTAATCTGACATTGGCCTCATGGATATACTCGACACTAAAAGAACACACATCCATTCTAAGGACGCATGGAATAGTCATCTAAAAATATTTAACTACAAAGAAAGTTTTAACGAATACCCAAGAAATTAATATTATTGACCACATTCATGCACCAAAATCTAATGAAATTGGAGATCAATTGCAAAAAAAAAAATAGTTAAAATTCTTCCCATGCATTTGTAAATTTTAAAACACATGTAAAAGCATTTATAAATCAAATAAAAATTATAATAAAAATGAGAAAAAATGTGAACAACAGACACACTCCATCGTGTTGTGTAGTGTAGAGACGAAGGGCACCTCTCATTACAGCCACAGCCTTCTAAAATGACCCCCAGCCACAATCTCAATTACCACAAGCCCAAACATAAAAGTGATTTTACTCTGGCTTATATGGTTGTATTTGAGGAACTCTTTGCACGCTCCTCCTCCACTTTTTCCAATATCCCTGCAATCTCACTGACCCACCTGGAATCCCTCAAAGGGGTCACTTTCCTCCCGTTGTTCCCTCCAGCAATGCTCTCCTCTTCTCTCTGCTCCAGAGTCAACCTTTAGCTTCAGCCTGGACTGCAGTTCCGTCCTCTGGGAACCCTTCTCTGACCTCTTTCAAGAGTCAGAGGTCCTTCAACTCCACAAACCCTGCCTCTCATTCACCGGCCCATTTGCAGCACCTCCACAGGGCCTGGTACACATACTGGGCATCAAATTCATGTTTGCTGAGTGAACATGTGAATCTGAAAGGAGGTGCTGGATCTAGAATGCAGCTATGAGCCTTAGAGGCCCCCAAATCACTCGAGCAGCCTGATTGTAGCCTGCAAGGATGCAGCATAGCGGTGAACAGGCACACGGCTCCCCGGGCCAGCTTCAGGGCTCCGAGTTTCACCTGAGAATGCTTCGCTGGACCTTGCATCTGACAAGGACGGTCACTGTACGACCCTCACCGGCCTCAGACCCTGGAACAGGGGGGCAGCTCAAACCACCTTGCTGCTGAAACCCCTCCCTGGATGCCAGATGCAAGGGGAGGTCAGGGCGGACTCTGCGGAGGTTCACATTCCCTTTTGTCCATTAGACGCCACTGGGACCCATAGTGAGCCCTTTGGGTTTGATTCAAGGCAGGCTTGCGCTTGGTCTAAAGGGTCTGGAAAACCAGTTCACAGGGTTTCAAGATGACTGTCCTTTCCTGTTTGACAACTTCCGTTTCATTGGTTGAAGAAGGGAGGTTCTAAGCAAGATGACCAGGAGAAAGACTCTAAAGTATACCGCGTCACACAGCAGTCCCAAAGATGTCTGTCCTACTAAAGACCTAGTGGCAGAGGACCGGGCAGGCTGGTCTGCTGTCTGCACAGGCCCAGTGATTTCCTTTGACATCGGAAACCGAGACACAGGGATGGCTGGTGGGAGCACTGTGGGCTGTAGGCGACTGTAGCCAGGAGAGCAGACCAGGCTGGGTGTGGCGAGGACCTGCAAGCCCCCATCTTCTCGGTCAGGCCATCCCCTCACAGTGCCCCTCACCACAGCAAAGAGCTACAAGGCGACAACAGTAATGAGTCACTGTCATCCTTGCTGGATTGTTCATGGGGGAGGGCAGAGGCATCAGAAGTGGCCAGTGGAGCACCACCTTGATGCTTTTAGGGCATTCCTTTTCTTCACACAAAAGCACTTCCTGACCGTTGTTTCCTCTTAATTCACATTTGAAATCCTTACACTCCAGTGTTCACGTTTAAAACATAGCTGGGAAAACGTGACACTTTATTATTTCCAGTAATGTGTTGGCTCAGTGAAAGACTTTTTGTGTTTTAATGTTCTTTGTTGAGATTCTTATATTTTATTCTCTTTCCCTTTCCTTAAAACGGTTGGTGCTACTGTTTTCTTTGAAGGTTCTTATATTTTGGGGCCATTGTTACTTTTCTGTTCCCCAACTCATCTTTCACTAAATCAAATAAACTCTCTAGTTGATTCAAATAACAATATCAAGTATTTATTGAAAACCAATACATGCTAAGTGTCTCATATAATTTGTTTATTGATCACATTATTTCTAAAATATGCAATATTCTTATTTCTCTCAGATGCATATGTGCTAATGGTCATTTTGTTCTGTCTTTTTTATGCCTTTTCTAAGTTAGGTTACTAACATGATTATTTTGCTCTTTAGATACACCTGGCGACTGGAGGCTCTTGATCTAATTCTTTAAGAAATTACAGATTGTAGGCTTTCAATAAATATTTGTTGGATTTAATTTTGGCACACAAAAAGTGCATAAGAGAAAACTGACACTTCAGATTTACAAGCGAACTTAGGAACCATGTAAAATGGGCTTTTTATTTATTTAAGAGGAAATACTGACCTGGGGGGTAAGGAGAAAGGACAGACAGTGGTTCCTGGCCTTCACATTGAGTCATTGGCAGCCTCTACACGTTAAATTATGGTCCTCTCCACCCAAGAAGAAGACGTGTTAAACTCCTAACCCCCAGTGCCTGAGGAGGGCACCTTACTTGGAAATAGAGCAGTCGCGGATGTAATTAGTTAAGATGAGGTCACACCGGACTGGGATGGACCCCTACTTTGGTGTTACTGGTGTCCTTTAAGGAGAGGAAAGAGACATATGGGCAGACGCACAGGCGACAGTGGAGATGAGATTGGAACAATGATACAGCTCAAGAATGCCAAGGATTCTCATTTGCTACCAGAAGCTGCAGGAGGCAAAAAAGGATCCTCCCCTACAGATTTCAGAGGAAGCAGCCTCTGCTGGTAACAGGGCGATTGACTTCCCAGACTCTAGAACCGAGAGACAGTGGATTTCTGTTGTTTTAAGTCACCTAGTTCATGGTACTTTGTTATGGCCACCCTAGGAATCTAATATGAGTACTCCATGGTGCAGCTGATTAAATCTGAGGGACATAGCTGGTCCTGGGAGGAACCGTGAGGTACATGCCTCTTACTCTTTGAAAAGGTGAGCCTGGCTACTCCCTTCTACTCTCTATACTTCCTTTTATTTTTATTTTATTTTGTTTTATTTTATTTATTTATTTATTGGGACAGAGTCTGTCTCCGTCGCCCAGGCTGGAATGCAGTGGTGCGATCTCGGCTCACTGCAACCTCCACCTCTTGGGTTCAAGCAATTCTCCTGCCTCAGCCTCCCGAGTAGAGTAGCTGGGACTACAGGTGCACGCACCATGCCCAGCTGATTTTTGTGTTTTTAGTAGAGACAGAGTTTCACCAAGTTGTCCAGACTGGTCTCAAACTCCTGACCTCAAGTGTTCCGCCTGCCTCAGCCTCCCAAAGTGCTGGGATTACAGGTGTGAGCCACCGCACTCAGTCCCTTTGCTTTTAGAAAGACCTTTTCACCATTTACTCATTAGTCTCTAATATTTTTTGATCTCTATTTCTTGAAGCATATAAAAATCTACTTTCTCCAGTAGCATTCCAACATTTGAATTTAATCCCTTCCCCTTTCCCTATCACATGTTTAACCTCATATGTATCTATCTGAAAAACAGGACTTTTTGACAATTGCATTCTTTCAACATACTATGCAATATTAGTATCTAATAACTTGGCATTTTATAGATTAATACAATTTAACTAGTTAATGTTGATGAATTAAATTCCATAAAGCATATTAAGAGCCAATGTTAGTACCACATGCTTCCACCCTGGACCAGCCACCAAATAAAAATAAAAATAATTTTATTTTATTTTAAAATAATATTCTAGCAGAATAATATCTGAAACTAAGTGAGTTAGTATTAATTGCTTAATGTCAACCTTTGGCTTCAAGGATGTCAGTTGATAAAAAAATAATTGGATAAACCCCTATTCAGCAACAGTGCTGGAATCAAAGTATTTAGGTGACAATTCATGACCTAATAGTGCTATCCTGCTATCCTAGATTGCAACTTCAGAGTCTACATAAGGTTTGTTGAGAGAGATGCGTGCGTGCGCACGCAGACACACACACACACACACACACACACAATGATTAGCAGTTCTCAAAGACGGGATGATCTACTTTCTGACTTGGGGACCCTGGTAATGACAGATAATGCACACAAAGTCTAGAAGGTAAAATAGAGTAGACTTTTTCATACATAAATCTGAGAGATAAGATGTTGTCTAAATCCCAAACTTCTAATCCTAGATTCTGTTCTATTAATAATTACTGGTGTTACCACTTCTGTAGTCTTCTGGGTCTGCCTTACATGCCTAAGAGGGATAGGAAAAGTCTTAACCTAGTACTTAGCTACGTATGCAGAGACAAACACACTTGATTTTAACCCACATTTTCTCTAGCTATGGTCACTACTGCGTAATGTTCACTTTGGAGGTCTAGGGATGAGGAGACTCTGCTCACAGTATTTTATCTTTGATTTTAAGGCACAGGATTGGTTAAATTAAATTAAAAGCAATGTGATTTTTATGAAAAGAAATTCTAGGAATTTTTCTTTCCTATCTGGAGATGTTTAAACTTGGAATAAAATGTTAAACTATATGTAGTCTTCTTTGTTAATGGAGGAGGCATAGTGCAATCTATATCACATCTGTATATTACTTTTTGTTATGGAATATTAAAATACTGATTTTTTAATATTAAGACGTTACTTTGCCATTAAAGTTTGTGAATTAAAGTACATTTTTACCCTTGGATGCTGATCTTGTTGGCACATTTTGTTTGTTAGGTAATTTAAGCTTTTATTTTTCTTCTTTGATTAACCTAAAAATGTAACCTTTGTCTGAGTTTCTCAGGGTTCTTACACTTATTGATCTTATAGGACGAAAAAAGGATAAAGGTGGAGATTGGATTAGGATGGAAACATTACTTCCTTCCTCACTTACTTCAAATCTTGAAAAACTATAAAAATAATGTTGAACGCCTATGCCCGGAAGACCTGGGACTAGCAAGCTCATCCATCCCGACTACAGGGTGTTTTGTTCTGCCTCTTCGATCATAAAATGCCAGTAATGATAAAGACAAACTCCATAGACAGAGGAACAGGGAATTAGGAAGATAATCTAAGCAAAAAACAAGATCGCCAAGTATTTCATAAAAGTTAGCAACAGAAGTTAGCAAGCAACACAAAGTAAACACACAGCAAAACGTACCCCTGAGATGACAGGGTGGAAAATATAGGGACAGGAGAAGACATTGCATCCATAACACAAGAATAGGGTATAATAATTTTTACAAAACAGAGCTCTTGAAGAAATTAGAAACATGATTATCAAGATAGGACAGCCTATAGATAAAATTAGAATCATTGCAGCTGGAGAACAAAATCATAAACAATAGATTAAGCTGAAGAATTATTTAAGAGCACATTTTCAGAATCTGAACATTTCTTAACACCACAGGGCAAGACATAAGCCTCGAGAAATCGTAAAGGCAGAAAGTATATAAGGAGCTTTTTATTCTAATACCAAATAAAACATTATACCACTACCATACTGCTTAATTACAGTAGTGTTGTAATGTAGGTTGGAATCAGGAAGTGTGATGACTACAGCCCTGTTCTTCTTTCTCAAAAATGCTTTTGCTATTTGGAGTCCTTTCAGGTTCCATATGAATTTTGGTATTTTTTTTTCTATTTTTGTTAAAACTGTTAGTGGGATTTCAATAGAAATTATATTAAATCTGTAGATTGCTTTAGGTAGTAGAAACATTTTCACAATATTAAGTCTTCCTATTCATGAACATGGGATGTTTTTCTATTTATTTGTGTGTATGTTAATTTAATTAATCAATGTCTGTAGTTTTCAGAATACAAGTTTTTTCATCTTCTTAGGTAAGATTGTTTCTGAGAATTTTATTCTTTTTAATTGTACAATAAATGGGGTTGGGTTCTAAATTTAATTTTCAACTTGTTCACTGTTAGTCTTCAGAAATACACTGCTTTTTATATGCTGATTTTAAGTTCTTTATTTGCTGTTTCCAACTGAATTAGCAGTTGCCCCTCTGGAAGCTAGACACTTTCCTACTCCTAGGAGTACAAGTTCTCTGTCTCTAAAATTAAATTATTAAAACTGTTTTTTTTTCTGTTATACTTCTTAAATGTGACATATCTCCAAAGTAAAAGAATTATTAGTATACTTTTGTATATTTTTGACCACACCCGAAACATTGCCTTATGGCGGTGTCCAGTGCATTTTACCCGATTAAATTTTTAGTCCAGCCAGCCTGCTCTTCCTCCTGCAGCCTTGCCCACATAACCTCTATTCTTGGTTTTCTCTGCTTTCTGTTCCACCCTAGTCCCTTCCAGCATGAACTATACATTCATTTTCATGAGGTAGGACAAAAGTAGAGATAGTGCCTCAATAAAAATATAAGCATACATTAAATACAATGTAAAATCAAAAGTGTTAAAACTCAGTAAATTCAATCAATAAAATCAAAACCATATTTTCTTAAAATTATTAAAAATAGAGAAATATTTTACAAATCTAATTTTTAAAAAGGTTTAGAAAAATAACTAGAAAATATTAAGAATACCATCAAAGAAATTAGAACTATAATTATGGAATTGATACATACTTATAAAAATAAAATACATACCTTAATGACAACTTAACAATTTAGAAGAGAAAAATGATTTTATGAGAAAAGATACATTGCCAAAACTAACTCAAGAATGAGTGACAAATACGAGTAAATTATGTATCATGGGGAAAAATAAAATTGTAAGTGAATCATCACCATCATCATCATCATCGTCATCTGAATCACTATCCTAACCTGAAAATTTCTAGGCTGAAATAATTTTTCAGAACTTCAAAGACCAGAAAATGTATATTCTATGTAAACTATTCTGGAGAATAAGAAAACCAAAAACCTTCAAAAGTAATTTAAGGAACTAAAAATCTTGATGCCAAAACTAGACAGTGATAAAACGGGTAAATTATAGGACATTTCCACTTACGGACATTGGCACAAAATATGAAATAAAATATTTGCAAAGAGACTACAAAACTGTACTAATAGAATATGACATTGTAACTGTAATGTTTGTTTTGATATTAAAGGAGCTTCAAATTTAAAAAATCACCTTTTGTTCAATACTAGAAAATCTATCTCAGGAAATTAATGGATTAAAACAATACAATTATCTTAATGTTATAAACATTTGATACAATTCAACACTGTAATAAAAGCTCTTATGAAACTAAGGTATAAAAAATGTCTTTAACTTGATAAAGGATATGTACCAGAAATCGAAGTCAACATTATAAAAAGTAGTAGAATAATAGGAGCATTCTCATTAACATTAGGAATAAAATCAGGCTTTCATTGGTTGATTCAATCTTATACATTTTTCCTTATCAATGCTGTATAGTAGTCCATTGTGGAACTATTTCACAATTCATTCATTCATTCCATTATTGGTGGGTATGTGGTTACTTTCCAGTTTAGGGCTACTAGAAATATTTCTGTTATGAATAACAATTTATTTATTGGTGAACAAATGTATACATTTTTGTTGAGTATATATCTACAAGTGGAATTGCACATGCTGTTTTAGTAATATTGCCAAAATATTTTCCAAAGTTTGGTAGGTTGCACCAATTTACATTCCCACCAGCAGCACATGATGGTTCCAATTTCTCACCAATACTTAATATTTTAAATTTCATTTTAGATCTTCTGGTAGGTGTGTAGATTATCTTATTTTCATTTGCTTTCCATAACTGATGATGTTTGTAATTGATATTCCCTTTTATAAATTTATAGCTTTCAACCTACATAGAGTTTATATGTTTGTTGAATAATAAGAAATAGTTTCTCCAGGCATTGAGCTTTAAAAAAAATAGTATAATACTCTGCATTCTTTCGTGGTTGGTTTCTTTTACTCAGTTTCTGTTTCTGTTGTTAATGTGATGTGCATTAGTTGTGATCCATTGTGGCTTAAAACTTTTGGTGGACATTTGGATTATTTCTGATTTGGGGCCATTATGAGCAATGCTGCTACAGACCTCATTCGTACATGTATTCTAGGATGCATGCATATGACTTTATACTGGAGTATGTATTTTTTATATGTTTCTAAATAATAGAGAATTCAATTATTATTAAGTTATCCTGCTTATCTCCTAATGCAAGATACCTCAGTCACTTTTGTATTTACTGACCCAGCCAGACTTTCCTTTAACATTTCAATTATACACATATATAGTTCAATGCTTTTATTTTCAATAGCCGTGTATTCCTGAGTTATAAATATTTCTCATAAACATCATATAGTTTTAAATTCATTATTCTAAACTTTTTAATTAAATATTTAGCCTTTTTAAAGGTAATTTTAATGACTGATTATACTTTTGCTTTCAACCATGTCTTTATATCTGTTTTCTCCTTTTGAAACTTCTATAAAACTGGTTAATTTTTATCACTCTAACTTCTGCCAGTTTGAAAGTTAAACACTCTGTCTTCTTCATTTGGAAGGATTTATTGGCCCTTTTTGTATATCCTCTTGTGTAAAGTGTCTGTTCAAATATTTTACTCATTTTTCTTATTGGCATGTAGAATTTCTTTATACATACTGAATACATGTCCTTTGTAGGATATATATGTGGCAGTATTTCCCGCTTTTCTGAAGTTGCTTCTTCACTTTAATAGTACCTTTTGATGATCAAAGTTTTTAATCTTAGTATTGCTCACTATTATTTTTTGTCTATTTTAAGGATATACAAAAAATTAAAAACTTCAATGCCTTTGAAGATATGTTCTTCTAAATCTTTATGGTTTACCTGTCATATGTAGACCTGCACTGTATCTGAAGTTAATTTTTGTAAATACTTTAAAGTAAGGATGCAAACTGGTTTTATGTATAGAAAATCCAAGGAGCCCAGCACCACTTACTGAAATGGCCCCCTAGTAAGTATGATCTCTGTCATTACTCGGGTTCATGTATGTGTATGTATGAGTCTATTTCTGGAGACTGTTCCACTGTTAAACATTCATCTTGTTTACCAAAGCACATTGTAATGATTTCTATTACCCTTATAGGTCCCAATATGTGAATTGTAAGTCCTCTAGCTTTGTTCTTCAATATTATCTTAGCTCTTCTTAGCAAACTGCATGGCCATATCCACTTTGGAATCAGCTTGTGGATATGCACACTAAAAAACTCACTCACACAAACATAAATCCTGCAGGGGGTGAAACAGTACTGAATTAATAGATACATTTTAGGGGATTGACTTATCTAAAATATTGATCTTGCAACCCTCTAATATGATACAGATAGCCATTTTTAGGTTTCTTTATTTTTTCTCAATAATGGTGATATGGTTTGGCTCTGTGTCCCCACCCAAATCTCATTTTGTAGCTCCCATAATTCCCACGTGTTGTGGAAGGACCTGGTGGGAGGTGATTGAGTCATGGGGTTGGTCTTTCCCCATGCTGTTCTAGTGACAGTGAATGGGTCTCACGAGATCTGATGGTTTTGCAAACGGGAGTTTCCCTGCACAAGCTCTCTTTTTTTTGCCTGCTGCCATCCACATAAGATGTGACTCGCTCCTCCTTGCCTTCTGCCATGAGGACTCCCCAGTCACGTGGAACTGTAAGCCCAATAAACCTCTTTCTTTTGTAAATTGCCCAGTCTCAAGTATGTCTTTATCAGCAGCATGAAAACGGGCTAATATAAATGGTTTGTATTTATCAGTACAGAAGTCTTGTATCCCTTTTGTTAAACTTATTTCTTGGCATCGGATATTTATGAATGCTATTTTAAGTAGCATTTTACTGTTAATTTCTTACTTGTTTGTGGCTGATATGCAAATATACAGTTCATTGAATTTATATTGATATTGGATCCCATCTTTATTAAATTCACTTATTAATTCTAAAAATTTGCCTTTGATTAATTTAGATTTCCTAGCTATATAATCATGTCATTTGAAAATAGTACTTATTCATTTCCATTCTTATGCCTTTTTAATTTTTCTTGCTTGATTG
The DNA here is from genome assembly GCF_024542745.1 of Macaca thibetana thibetana. Classification (NCBI taxonomy): domain Eukaryota; kingdom Metazoa; phylum Chordata; class Mammalia; order Primates; family Cercopithecidae; genus Macaca; species Macaca thibetana. Next base: position 104,708,994 of record NC_065590.1, read on the forward strand.
TTCAGGTACAGTATTGGATCGGTCTAACTTTGAATGGAAATGCTATGAGTAGGCATCCTTGTCCTGAAAAGGGAAACACTTTCTGTATTTTACCACTGATCATTTTACTGCAAGTTCTGTTCTGTTTTTTGTTTGATATTCTTTATCAGATTAAGAAGATATCCTTCTATCCATATTTGCTGAGAATTTTTATTTAAAATGCTTCTAATGAGTATATTGAAGTAATGATACATGTTATTCCTTTTCCTGTTACTGACATAAATGAATTTTGTTAAAATTTTATATGATCAATATATTCACATATATATTTCACATCTATATTCACCTCTATATAAACATATAGATGAAATATATAAACATATATTATCATATATAAACCCATATAGCATATGTATATATAATCATACATAAACACATATATGTGAAATATATACATTACCATCATACATACAGTTGGTAGGTTTCATATATAAATTTATAAAATATATATGAAATTTATTTACATATGAACTAGATCAACTTTATATGTACAATAACGTTATCATCATTAATTATAATAATAATCATATGATTATAATTATATTCATCATTAATGATAATATGTCATTGATAACACTGGGTTCGACTTGTTAATGTAAATCACTGGGTTCAACTTGTTAATAATTCGTTTAAAATTTTTGTTTTTCCAACTGTAATAGATTGCTTAAAATGTTTGCATCACATTCGTAAGAGATGAAGGTACTTACCTTAACATCAGCAGCAATTTTTTAAATATAAAATTTAGGTAGGCTTCATTGAACACAAACTACTTAAGAAATATTTTATACATTTTTATCTGAAAATTTTTGAATGTTTAGTGTTATTTCTTTTACAAATTGTTTTAAAAATTCTCCTATAAAGCCATGTGGGCTTGGAGGCTTCTTTGTTAAAAAATATATTTAATTTTTTAATTATTAAAATTATTCTGATAATCCATTATTTTCTTCATTCAGTTTGGCAAATCTTATTGTGAGGAATTTTTACGTTTTGCTCAAAGTTTTGGTTTTCTAACAAAGTGTATAACCCTATCTCTACAAAAAATGCAAGATTTATCCAGGCGTGGTGGTGAGAGCCTGTAGTCCCAGCCACTCAGGAGGCTGAGGTGGGAGGATCGCCTGAATCCAATTGGTTGATGCTGCCGTGAGCCGTGATCGCACAACTGCATTCCGGCCTGGATGACACAGTGAGATCCCGACTCAAAAAAATAAAATAATATAAAATAAATAAACAAAATGTACCCAACTAAAACTTCTGGCTTGCAATTTTTAGCGTATAATACTCCACTTTTAACACAAAACTTGGAGACTACAGATAAATAAAGGTACTTGTCTTTATTTTCCCCCACAAATAAAATGAAGACATGGCCATTGTAAATTATAATTAAATGCTGGATGCTTCTAGGATATTTTTAAAAACTTTTCCTCTATGTTGATATTTATCTATGCTGTAACCATAGGGACCTCAATTAAGAAAGTTAAGTGAATTCTGCAGGCCTTGATATTTTTAGCAAGTGAAACGGGTAATCAAATTTCACAGACACACTCACAACCAGCATGACCCCCGGATAGACCCCCTGGAATATATTTCAATGAATACAACCTCAAAATGTATTACTAGTGGGATAGTAGTATATAGTACTGTGTTTAGTAGAGTACTTCAAGCTTATGGGGAAAGATCCATTTTCGAAAACCTCTTATGTTCATATGTTTTTCATGCTGTTTTGAGTATAGCAGAATAAAATATTAAATGGTTGGTTTAAAATTTTTGAATGCACTTTGCAATGTCTACTGATCTTTCACATAGTAAACATGCAATAACTCTTCATTGTTTATGTTCATAAATTTATATTCTTTGTCTCAAGAGGAGACATTTATTAGCCAAGATATTGGACACATGTCAGTCCCACCACCGGCTAAATCTGTGTTTTCATGTGCAATTTACCATATATCTCACCAGCTTTGTCTGGCGTTTAAAAAATTAAAATAAAGAGATAAAGACATACAAATAAGTGTTTTTAGTTACTTTTGGGTAAAACAAAGTATAAGGTCATTCCTGTTCACTTATTTGTGTGCTCAAAAATATTTATTTAGCACCTATTATGTTCCAGACCTTAGATTATTTACAGTGTCATAATAACAGCAATGTTATTTGTTACTGTCTCCCCTCCTTACCTCCCAATCCACTCTTCAACTCATTCCTGTCTTCCTTACCCATCACTCCATTGATACTTTCTTAAAAAAGTCTCTGATGATTTGCATGTCTCCCAATTCAGTGGTGATTTTTCTGTTTCAGTCTTGCTCACCTTTTTAGTCTGTTCTTAGCTGAAATTTTTTGAAACACTTTTTTTTGTTTCCTGACACCAGCTGTCTTGGATGTCTTTCTACTCAGTTGACTAATTTCTATTTTTCTTTGCTGCTCTTCCTTTCCATCCAAACCTACCTCTTAAAATCACTGAGGATTTGAACTTGGACTCTGTGTTTACCTCTCCATGCACTCTTCTCCTAGATATTGCATCCATTCTAATATGCTTTTCATGTCATTTTTATGCTGACGACTTTCAAATTTATATTGCCCACTCAGACATCTCCTTGGAGAATCACATTTATATACATCCAGCTGCTTACCTGACATTTCACTGATAACTTCCTTCTATGTCTGAATTTAAACATGCTCAGAACAGTGTTCTCCATGTGCTCTGCAAATCTGCTTCTTCCCTGGCTTCTTCTCAGCACCACTGTCCACCCAGCTGTTCAGACCAGAAGCCTGCGTCTCACCTGCATAGGCTGTCAAATAGCACTTAACATAGATTCTCCTTTAAAATAATGTATCTTGATGCTTTCACTGCCATCACAGTGGTTCATTCCCCATCACATCTTGCCCGGCTTTCTGCATCAGGCTTCTTTTCATTCCCGTGCTCCTAGTCGATTGGAAACATATGCAACATGGGAAGCATAATCACAACACCAACACCCATGAACCCAGCACCAAACCTCATATTATTACTAATATTGAAGAATGTAGCTGAGCAACCCTTCCCTAAACTCCTTCTGTAGCCTTCCCCACACAGTAAACACCATTCTCAATTGTCTCCTCTTGTAGCCTTCCCCACACAGTAAATGCCGTCTATCCTTTTCTGAATTTTAAGGAGTTGTTTTATGACTAGGTAATATACCTAAACTATATATCAATTTGATTGATTTTGTAGACGTTTTATTGAATTATAACATACATAAGAAAAGGATGTTATAACCATAAGTGTACAGCTCAAAAACATTTCACAAATGAGCACAGCTTTGTGTCTACAACCCAGATCGGTCCAAGAAACAAAGCATCAGTCATGCCTAGAAGCATCTGTGAAGCCCCTTTTCATCATCCAGTCCCCAAGGGGAGCCATTATCTGAACTTCTAGCACCACAGACTACTCTCATTTACTGAGTGTGCACTCTCTGCACCTTAGTTATGTCATTCAACACTCTGTTTGTGAGATCTCTCCATGTTGTTTCATGTGGTCGCGCACACACTCTCATCGTTACACAAGATTCCATTGTGGGAATATGGCATGCTATACTTCTCCATTCTGGTGTTGGTCATCATTTGATGAGACTCCAGTTCTGGGAACCTGTTTGTACACGCCATTTGGTGACCAGATGCACATGTTTCTCTCGGTGATGTGCCCAGGAGAGGAATTCTGGGATGTGAATTTCTGGAAGATGAATGTTTACCTTTGGTAAATACTACTAATGTGCTTTCCACAGTTCCTGCATCAATCTATACTCCCGTAAGTAGGGTGAGCAAATTCAGTTCTTCTGTATCATCACCAACACTTAATATTTCATTCTCTTGTCCTGTCTCTATTTTTAATCGATTTAGCAAAGGAATGTAAATAATATTGGGTTGTATTTTTTTTGTGTGTTTTCCTAGTGAAAAATTACATTGAAGGAAAGTGGTGGGGCAAGATAATGGACTAGAAGTCTCCACCAATTACCACCTCCCCTCCACAAGGATACCAATTCAAGAACTATTTACATGAAAAAAGAACCTCTGTAAGAGCTTGAAATCAGGCGAGGACTCACAGGATCTGGTTTTTACTTCGTTTCACTGAACGAGGCACTGAAGAGGTAGGAAAAGCAGTCTTGAGTCACTGATGCCACCACTCCTCCTTACCCTGGAAGCAGCCTCATGGTGCAGAGAGTGTTTCTGTGCCCTGGGAAGAGGGAGAGCCAGCAATTGTGAGGCATAGAGCTCAGTGCTGCCCTTGTTATAGCACAAAGCAAAACTGGGTCAAACTCAACTGACACCCACCCATGGAAAGAGCTTTTAAACCAGCCCTAGCCAGAAGGGAGTCACCACCTCCAGCTGTCAGAACTTGAGTTTCCACAAGCCTCGCCACCATGGGCTAAAGTGCTCTGGGGCTCCAAAGAAAGGTATTGTAGGCCACAAGGACTTCAATACCTAGGTGAGTCCTAGGGCTCAACTGGGCCCAGAGACAGTAGACTACGAGGGCATATGACCCACAGAGACACCAGCCAGGGTGGCTAAGAAAGTGCTGGCACCCTTCCTCTAACCACAGGCTATACAGCTTGTGGCTCCAAAAGAGACACTTCCTTCCACTTGAGGAGAAGAGAGGGAAGAGTAGGGAGCACTTTGTCTTGCATCTTGGATACCAGCTCAGCCACAGCAGGATAGGGCACCAGTCAGAGTTATGAGGCCCCCTTTCCAGGCCTTAGCACCCCCCCACCCCTGACATTTTTTCCTAGCCCCCAGACATTTTTTTTTTGAGACGGAGTTTTGCTCTTATTACCCAGGCTGGAGTGCAGTGGTGCGATCTCAGTTTACCTCAACCTCTGCTTCCCGGGTTCAAGCAATTCTCCTGCCTCAGCCTCCCGAGTAGCTAGAATTACAGGCATGCACCACCATGCCTGGCTAATTTTGTATTCTTAGTAGAGACGAGGTTTCTCCATGTTGGTTAGGGCCCCCAGACATTTTTAGATACACGGTGGGCTGGAAGGAAACCAACTGTCTTGAAACGAATGACCCAGTCCTGGAAGGATTCATTACCTGCTAACTAAAGAGCCCTTAAGCCCTAAATAATCAGCAGCAATACCCAGGTACTATGCTGATACTTGCTAGCTTCAGGTGAGACTCAGCACATTCCCAGCCATGATGGCTAAGGGGCAAGACTCCTTTTGCTTGTTAAAAGTGGAGGGAAAAGTAAAGGGGACTTTGTCTTGCACCTTAGGTACTACCTCAGCCACAGTGGGGTAGAGCACAAGGCGAGATTTTGGAGTCCTCGATTCCAGGACTTGGCTCTTGGATGGCCTTTCTGAACCTGCCCTGGGCTGGCATGGGGAGCACTCCCCTGAGGGGTGAGTTCAGCGCCAGACAGCATTCACCCCAAGCAGACTGAAGAGCCCTTGGGCCTTAAGGGAACCTTGGGAGAGTGTGGCAGTGCTCCTTGTGGGCCTGAGGTGGTAGTGGCCCTAGGGTGACACTCCTCTGCCTTTGCAAAGGGGAGGGAAGAGTGGAAAGGATTGTGTCTTGTGATTTGATTGCCAGCGGAGCCACAGGACAATAGAACACAAGGTGGACTTCCAACTTTTTAACTCTAGTCCCTGGCCCCTGGATGGCAACTCTGTATCCACCAAAGGCCTGGAGAAACTTGCCATCATGAAGGGAAGGCCATAGGCCTCCCTGAGTCTGTCACCTGCTGATTGTTGAGCCCCAGGGCTTTGGGCAAACAAAGGTGGTAGCCAGGGAGTGATTACAGCAGGCCTTGGGTGAGACCCGTGCTGTCCTGGCTTCAGGTCTGATGCAGCACCGTCCTAGGGTTGGTGGCCTCAGGGTCCCTTGTGTCACCCCACCCCTAGCTCCAGGAGGCTCAGTGCAGGCAGAGATAGAGACTTCGTTTGTTTGGGCAAAAACAAGAGTGGAAGACAAATGTCTGTGCCCGGGAATCCAGATAATTAGTTCTTCTGAACCTTGTCCGAGACCGTCACAGTGGTACCTCTAAGGGTCTGTAAGAACCACAGCACTACTGGAGTTAGGATTCCCTCTGAGGCAGATATGGCGTAGATCACAACACCCGAGTCTTTTCGAATATTTGGAAAGCCTTTTCAAGAAGGACGATACAAACAAGTCCAGACTTCAAAGGCTACAATTAATACTTAACTCTTCAATGTCCCAATACAGACAAACATCTATGAGTATCAAGACAGACCAGGAAAACATGACCTCACCAAACGAACTAAATAAGGCACCAGGAACCTATCCTGGAGAAACGGAGATATGTGACCTTTCAGAGAATTCAAAAGAGCTGCTATGAGGAAACTGAAATTCAAGATAACACAGAGAAGGAATTCAGAATTGTTTCAGATAAATTTAACAAAAGATTCTAAAATAATTAAAAATAATCAAGCAGAAACTTCAGAGTTGGAAAATGCAACTGAGACTTTTTGGTTTTTGTTTTGTTTTTGTTTTTGTTTTTGAGACAGAATTTCACTCTTGTTGCCTAGGCTGGAGTGCAGTGGCACGATCTTGGCTCATTGTAACCTCCGCCTCTTGGGGTTCAAGCAATTCTCCTGCCTCAGCCTCCTGAGTATCTGGGATTACAGGTGCCTGCCACCATGCCCAGCTAATTTTGTTTGTTTGTTTGTATTTTCAGTAGACACAGCATGTTGGCCATGCTATTTGCTGTTCACAAACTCCTGGCCTCAGGTGATCCACCTGCCCTGGCCTCCCAAAGTTCTGGGATTACAAGTGTGAGCCACTGTGCCCGGCCCATTGGAGACTTTAAGTAGCAAAATTAATCAAGTAGAAGAAAGGGTTAGTAAGCTTGAAGACAGCCTATTTGAAAATACAAAATCAGAGGGAATTAAGAAAATAATAAAAAACAACAAGCACACCTACAAGATCCAGAAAACTGCCTCAAATGGCAAATGTAAGAGTTTTGGCATCAAAGAGGAAGTAGAGAGACAGAAATAGAGAGTTTATTCAACAGGATACTAACAAAGAACTCCTGAAATTTAGAGAAAGGGATCAACATCCAAGTACAAAATCATCATAGAACATCAAGTAGATTTACCCAAGGAATATGACCTCAAGACATTTAATAATCAAACTCCCAAAGGTGAATGGTAAAGAAAGAATCCTAAAAGCAGCAAGAGAAAAGAAACAAACAACATGCAATGGAGCTCCAATACATCTAGCAGCAGACTTTTCAGTGAACACCTTAAAGGCCAGAAGAGAGTGGTATGATAGATCGAAAGGGCAGGAGGAAAAAAACTGTTACCTCAAGGTAGTGTATTTGGTGAAAATGTACTTCAACATGAAGGCAAAATAAAGACTTTCCCAGACAAACAAAAGCTGAAGGATTTTATCAACACCAGACCTTTCCTACAAGAAATGCTAAAGGGAGTACTTCAATCAGAATGAAAAGGACATTAATGCACAATTAAGAAAACAATCATCTAAAGGTACAAAACTCACTGGTAATACTAAGTACACAGAAAAACAGAATATTATCACACTGTAACTGTGGTATGTAAATTACTCTTACTTAAGTAGAAAAACTAAATGAACAAGTCAAAAATATTAACTACAGCAACTTTTTAAGACGTAGGTAGCACAATAAGAGAAATAGCAACAACAAACTGCTAAAAAAAGGAGGGGAAATTAAGGCATAGAGTCTTTATCAGTTTTCTTATTGCTTATTTGTTTGTTTATGCAAACAGTGCTATGTTGTTATCAGTTTAAAATAATGGGTTATAGGATAGTATGTGCAAGCCTCATGGTATCCTCAAACAAACAAACAAAAAACATGCAAAGGATAGACAAAAGATAAAAAGCAAGAAAGTAAATTATATCATCAGAGAAAATCACCTTTACTAAAAAGAAGACAGGAAGGAAAGGAAGAGAAGACCACAAAACAATCAGAAAACAAATAACAAAATCATAGGAGTAAGTCCTTACTTATCAATAATAATATTGAATGTAAATGGACTAAACTCTCCAATGAAAATCATAAACTGGCTGAATGGATGGAAACAAAGGACCATTAACCTATTGCCTACAAGAAACACACTTCACCTATAAAGACACACATAGAATGAAAATAAAAGGATGTAAAAAGATATTCCATACCAACAAAAACCAAAAAACAGCAGGAGTAGCTATACATACATGAGACAAAATAGAGTAGATTTCAAGAGAAAAACTATGAGAAGAAACAAAGAAAGTCACTATGTAATGATAAAGGGGTGAATTCAGCAAGACAATAAAACAATTTTAAATATATATGCACCCAACACTGGAGTAGCCAGATATATAAGCCAATATTGTTGGGGCTCAAGAAAGATATAGACTCCAATACAATAATAGCTCGAGACTTCAACACTCCACTTTCAGCATTGAACAGATCTTTCAGACAGAAAATCAGCAAAGAAATATCAGACTTAATCTGCACTATAGACCAATGGATCTAATGAGACCACTAAAGAGGAAATAGATCTAAGAAACATCAGACTTCATCTGTACTATAGACCAAATGGATCTAATGAGACCACTATAGACCAAATGGATCTAATGAGACCACTATAGACCAAATGGATCGAAGAAACATCAAACTTCCACACTGTAGATGAAATGGATCTAGATGTTACAGAACATTTCATCCAATGGCCACAGGATACACATTCTTTTCCTCAGCGCATGAATCATTCTCAAGGATACAGCATATGTTAGGTAACAAAATTAGTCTTAAAACACTCAAAAAGATTGAAATAATGTCAAGCATCCTCTCTGACCACAGTGGAATAGAACTAGAATTAAACAACCAGAGGAATTTTAGGAACTATGAAAATTCATAGAGGCATAGTTTCTTTCATGATATGATTATTACACATTGCATGCCTATATCAAAATATCTCAAATAACCCATAAATATGTACACCTACTATGTACCCACAAAGTGTTTTTTAAGTTAAAAAACTTACCTTGAAAACCTTTAGAAATATTTATTGGCTATTTTTGCCAAAGCAGCTAGTCAAGTATTTTGCTTTTTATTTGAATTATTTGTCTTGTTCTTGTTGATTTTTCTTATTGATTTTTTTGAAATTCTTTTTATGTTCTGGATAGAACTTTTCTGTCAAGACATAAATCATATGTATGTATGTGTATGTACATATTTACAATGTGATGATCAGAAGCTCTTCTATTCCAATTAACCAATTTGTCTTTTATAATTGGCATTTGTAAATTTGTCTATTTTTCTTTATTTCACCTTTTTTGTATTAAATTATCTATTTTGTATATATGTGTGTACTATATATATGTGTAAAATATGCACACATACATACACATATACATATACATACACACACACACACAAAATCCAGCTTTACCCAAGATATTGTCTTAGTTAAGTTGCCATCACATGGTGTCATATGCTGGGTGGCTTACAAGCAACAGCAGTTTCTTTCTTACAGTTCTGGAGGCTGAGAAGTCCAAGATCAAAGAACCAGCAGACTCAGGGTCTGGTGAGGGTCCTCCTCCAGGTTGCAGGCTATCCTCTTCTCCCTGCGTCCTCACAGGGTGAAAGGGGAAAGGGGTTTCCCTGGGGACTCTTTAATAAGAGCACTAAATCCATTCATGAGGACTCTGCCTTCATGACCTACATACCCTGCAGAGGCTCCATTTCCTAACGCTGTAACACTGGGGGTTTGATTTTCAACATACACATTTTGTGGGGACAAAAAAACTAGTCCATAGCAGATACAATTTATATCATGCAATGTATTCATTTAAAACATGCAATTTCATTTATTTCTTTCAAATACACAGAGTTGCACAACCATCACCACAGTTAATTTTAAGTCACTCCTCACTCCCCTCAGTGTCGCCAGCCTTAGTCTGCCACTGATGCTTTTTTGTGTGTGACTGGCTTCTTTGATTCTATGTGATGTTTAAAATACATCTACTAAACAATATTCCATGTGGAATCAAGTGCATATACGACATTTTATCTATCTATGAAACAATGTATTGACACTTGAATTGTTTCTATTCATTTGTTTTTACAAACACAGTTTATATGGACATTCATGTACAGACTTTTGTGTAAAAATGTGTTTTCATTTCTCTTAGGTATGTCCCAAGGAGTTCAATAGCAGGGTCATATGGCATCTCTGTGTTTAACCTTCTGTAGAACGGCCAAGTTGTTTACAAGGTGGCTGCACCTTTCTACATTCCTTCCAATAATGGGTGAGGGTTCTGATTTCTCTGTATTTTTGTCAACCTTTGTTATCATAGTTTTGATACTAGCCACCCTAGTGGATGTGAAGCTTTATTTCATTACGGTTTTGATTTGCACTTCCTGATGACTAATGATGTTGAGCATGTTTTCTTGTATTTCTTGGCTATTTGTATATCTTATTTGGGGAATGTTTATTCATATGTATTTTCCCATTTTTAATTGTGTTATTTTATTTCTATTACTTTTTATACAATTGACCATTGAACAATATGGTTTAAACTGTATGGGTTCACTTATACATGAATTTTCTTCTACCTCTGCAACCCCTGAGACAGCAAGACCAACCCGTCCCCTTACTCCTCCTCCTCAGCCTACTCAGCGTGAAGATGAGGGAGATGAACGCCTTTATGAAGATCCAATTCCACTTGATAAATAATATTCTCTCTTAATAAGTTCAACTTAATAAATAATAAATAATATTCTCTCTTAGGAATTTCTAAACATTTTCTTTTCTCTAGGTTACTTTATTGTGAAAATACAGTACATAATGTATAACATATAAAATAGTGTTAATTGACTCTATCAGTAAGGCTGTCAGTCAACAGTAGGATATTAATAGTTAAGTTTTTGGGGAGTCAAAGATTTTATGCAGATTTTTGACTGTGTAGGGGCATTGTTAAAGGGTTAATTATGTTAGTCCCTAAGATATGGTTTCCTAATATTTTCTTTCCTTCTGTGGTTGTCTCTTATTTTCTTAATGGATTCTTCAAAGCACACAAATTTTTAATATTGAAGAAGTCTGTTTCATCATTTTCTTTCTTTGTTTGTTTGCATTTTTAGTGTCATATCTAAGAAACTGTAGTCTATTTCAGGATCTCAAAGAAAGGCACTGGTTTTCTTCTAAGAGTTTTATAGTTTTAGCTCTTATAGTCAGGGCTTTGATACACTTTTAGTTAACTTTTTATATATAGTTTGAGGTGAATATGCAATTATTCCAGCATCAGTGGTTGAGAAGACTGTTCCCTCCCCTATTTAATTGTTGTGGCACTGTTGTCAAAAACGAATTGACAATTAATGTGAAGATTTACTTATGGGCGCTGAGTTGGATTCTATTAATCTGTGTGTCTCTCCTTACACCAGTGCCGACTGCCAGTGCCATGCTTTTGTGACTACTGCAGCTGTGTAGGAAGCTTTGACATTGGGAAGCCCGAGTCCTTCAGCTCTGTTCTTCTGTTTTAAGATGGTTTTGACTATTCTGGATCCCTTGAATTCCATATTAATTTTTGTCTTGTCAGTTTCTGCAAAACTAATGGCTGGGATCATAACCAATATTGTGTTGAATCTTTAGATCAATTTGGGAAATATCATCTCAATAATATTAAATCTTCATATCTTAGTTCAAATGATATATTTTTATTTATTTAAATCTTGTTAAAATTTTTCAACAATATTTTATGGTTTTCAGAGTAAAGCTTTACATTTATTTTGTTAAATTAATTTTGATTTGATTAATTTCGTTTTGTCAAATCGTTTTATTCATGTTGATGCTTTTGCAAATGGAACGGTTTTTTATTTAATTTTTGGGCTTTTCATTACTAGGGCAAAAAATACGATTGATTTTGGATGTTGATGTTCACAAAATTCTTTATTAGCTCTAACAGTTTTCAGAAGTTTCCTCAGGATTTTACATACATAAGATGATGTTGTCTACAAATAAAGGTAGTTTTACTCCTTTCTTTCCAATCTAGATGCTTTCTATTTCTCTATCCTGCCTAACTGCCCTGGCCAGAACCTCCAGCACCATGGTAAATGGAGCGGCTGAAAGCGGAAATCACTGAGTTGTTCCTGATGTTAGGGGAAAGCGTTTAATTTTTTCACAGCACAATCTGATGTGTGCTGTGGGGTTTCCATGGCTGCCCCCTTCACCAAGTTAAGTTTTCTTCTACTCTTAGTTTTACAGGTTTTTTAAAGTTATTATTAAGGGGTAGTAGATTTTGTCATTTGTTTTATTCTTCATCTATTGAGATAATACCATATTTTTGTTATTTATTCTATTAACATGATGAATTACATCATTAGATTTTCACATGGTTAAAACAATCTTTTATTCTTGGGATAAATCCCACTTGCCCATTGCATATAATCCTTTTTTAAATGTTTCTAGATTTAGTTTTCTATTATTCTGTTGATGATTTTTGCATCTATAGTATAGATAGGATTTGTTTTTATTCTATAATTGATGCAAAGGGAGACTTCCGGAAGTTCAGCACATTTCCAAGCTCATGCAGGTAGAAAATGAAGGAGCAAGATTCAAGCCTGAGATTAGTTGCAATGACGACTTTCAGTTTAGGTGACATATTTAGCTACTAAAACTAAGAATTCCAGATTAGAAGAAGAACGCTGTTTATTATTGTGACCTCATGAGGATTTAGTACTCCCCCAAAGAAAGACCATTTTCTCAACTGCCTTCCTTAAAAAAGAAAAAAGTCAGATTGTTTAAAAAACAAAAAAGCTCTAAATGCTAAAAATATCAATCAAGCCTTCTGCCTAGCTCTCCATAGGTGAAAATGACAAAGCTATATAAGAAAATAAATTAAATAATTATCTGTACCATAATAAAGAGGGATCTACCCCATAGTCTTATAGAGAATTCTTTTTGGAGTTTTTCAGGTTTAATTTCAGATTCCCAGTGGACAATTAACAATTTGAGATGTGCAAGTTACATAGGCATGTCACTCAGGACCGATAGATGTTTAAGTCTTGCAAATAAAATAAATGTTTCTACATTTTAAAAAGGCCACTTTGATTTCATGAATTATCATATATCTGTTACCTTTGGGTTTACAAATAGTGCCAATGTACAGCATGGTGACTGTAGTTAGTAATACTGTATTATGTATTGAAATTTGCTAAGAAAGTAGATTTTATGTGTTTCTTACTCCACACACAGACACACCCACAAAATGGTAACTGTGTGAGGTGATAAACATGTTGACTAGCTTGATTGTGTAATCATTTCACAATGTATACATATAGCAACACCCCACTTGTACATCTTCAATATATGTGATTTTTAATTTGTCATTTATGCCTTAATAAAGCTGGGGGAAAAAACAGTGCCGTGGAGCCACATATCAAAATATCTTTCTTTCTTATCTATTGAGTATCAAGCTAGTATGTGAAGAGTGGATGGAATACGTTATAGCATTACTGATATTCGGCTTTAATTAAAACTTCTTGATAAAACTTCTGTTTGGCATTATTTCAGTTAGCCAAGCCACTTTTCTATTTCTCTTAAATTCCCTCAGCATCTGGTACAATGCTGGGTATATGTTAATCTGATTAAAATTAAAGAATGAATATAAAATTACTTCTATAACTTATAAAATACCATACAAATATGAGATGTCAATAATTAAGAATATAGTGATAAGAATGCGGTAAATATGTATTAAATTTAATGGCATTATAGTTCTAGATTATCTTATAATCAAAGTCATGTTAGTACACACAATATAATATAAAATTGGGTTCTTAATCATCTTTTGAAGATCATGATGAAGTCTAAACAAGACATTTAAATGTCCGTTGATCTAGAAATACCAGGTAACAGGTAAAAGCACAAGTAGAATGTATTTTTATTTATTTATTTATTTATTGAGGCAAGGTTTATCTGTGTTACCCAAGCTGCAGTGTGATTATGGCTCAGGGCACCTTGACCTCACTTGATCAACAAGTAATGTTCCCACCTTAGCCTCCTCAGTAGCTAGAACTCTAGACACATGCCACCATGCCTGGCTAATTTTTTTGGTTTTTATTTTTTGTTGAGATGGGGTCCCACTACGTTGCCCAGGCTGGTCTCAAACTCCTGTGCTCAAGCAGTCCTCCCACTTTGGTCTCCCAGATTTCTGTGATTACAAGCCATGAGCCACTGCATGTAGACATAATTGATATAGAATATTAGCGACAGTGAAGACTCATATCGTCAATGAGACTTTTTATGTACTTGTTCTGAGGAGAAACACTATGCTCTATGAGCCCTATTCAGAACAAGTTTGAAATGAAGTGTGAAATTAACAAAAAACACTACTCAGGTTGAGTGTAGAGAGTAATACAAGCACCTCATAGACTTAAGGACATTAAAGTTCGAGTTGCTCAGGGAAACAAAGTAAGTGGTGGTGATTGAACCACTTGAAATGTTCCTTCCTTTGTGCAAACAATGGTGGATTGCCAATTTTCCTGATTTGCTAATATACAGTTGCTAAGTGTACTATTTCCTTTGGAAAAGAAGATGGTGTACCTTCTGTGGCAAATAAAAAGTTATTTTATTAGTTTGATGTTTTTACTGCAAGCAAATACAAACCCCAACACAAAGCAACTTAAACATTATTTTCACAAATCCAGAGGTAGGATGGTTATGTCAATGTTCCAACCATATCATTAGAACCTGGGTTTCCACATGTCTACTTGGCCTTCCCCAGGCACCGGCCTCCCACTGAGTTTACCTGTCTTCTTTATTGGAAACACCCATCAGGCCATCTGATTGGCCAGGATTGTGTCAGATGCTCCAGCCTAAACCCATCATTACCAAGGGGACTGAGAACTCTCATGAGTGCCTTAACTGGAGGAGGTAGAGACATGCTTAGCGACATCAGGGCTCTGCTCGCAGGAAAGAAGGGGAAGGATGTCGGGCAGACATCTGCAGTAATGTTACGGTTCTCTGCTTAAATGAATGTCTTTTTCTTTTCTCCCAAACGATAAATAGTGATGTAATATTTTCAATGTGTTTTCTTCTTACCTGTAAGTTTAACTTTGATTTAGGATTTTTCTGACCCTTGGAGATAAGGATGACAGAAGCCTTGGGGAGAATAATGGCGGCACCATAACGAACTGGAGCTTTGTAATCAGAGTAATTTCATCTCTGGATTCGATTCTCAGTTAACGTGTGTGACTGCTATCTAAACTCCTCTTTCCACACGTCCCCCCTGGGGCCTTTTCTGATTGCAGCAGTTGTTTTTCGTATTATGCCTGCATTAAACATGAAATTTCAGCTGCCGGAATTGAGCTTGCCTTTTTCTGACAAGATTGCAAACAGCTTAGCTGCAGCCATTAGGATCAACATAAACAGTCTCGTGAAATGGGTAAATGAGTTCATGTGCGCAGGGCGGAAACCTCTTCAAATAAGGAGGCCACTACAAGAGGAGAAGTTAGTAGAGTGCCATCACTGTATACAAGAAAGGATGCAAGAAGTATGCCTGGGTCTTGTTCAGAGAGACTGGAACATGTCCATCGAAACACCAGTCATATCGTTGGGCTGACATTATTCCCCACCCCCTTCTCAAGGGTTAGGACTGGCTTAGATGGAGCAATGAGGATGGGAAATAGTTTTGGTGACCCCATCAGTGAGGTCTTCTTGATCCTCTCTCAAATCTGTCTCAATATGACGTCACAGCTGCAAAGACTCAAATTTGACTTCCAAACACTTGAAAAGTAATACGCCTTAAGTAGTGAATTGGCAGAAAAAATAACATTGACTAACATGAAAGACTTCATTCAGATCCTCTTCGGAAAGCCCTGTCTTGTTCCGGTCTGTGTGATAGCTGCTCCAATCTCACTCTGCTGGCAAGCAGTTAAAACCTGTAAGGACCTAGCCCACCACCTGCTGTTTGCTGAAAGCTCACCATCTCCTCACTCTCTCCCCACTTGCCCCTGCAATTCTCCAGTCTGGGTTTCTCAACATGAGTGCTGCTGACACGTGTCACCAGAGAATTCTTCATTGTCAGGGGCTGTCTTCATTGTAGAAGGGTAATGAGCTTCTATGGCCTTTACCCACTACACACAAATAACATTTACCAAAAGTGCAGGCAAAATGCAGACCCAAAAAGTCCAGGGTATATTGCCAAATTCTCTGAAATTGCCACATTCTCAGAATCCTCTGGTGACACGTGTCAGCAGCACTCATGTTGAGAAACCCAGACTGGAGAATTGCAGGGGCAAGTGGGGAGAGAGTGAGGAGATGGTGAACTTTCAGCAAACAGCAGGTGGTGGGCTAGGTCCTTATAGGCTTTAATTGCTTGCCAGCAGAGTGAGATTGGAGTAGCTGCCACACAGACTGGTACAAGATAGGGGTTTCCAAAGAGGATCTGAGGACAAATCACCCCTGATTAAGAACCACAGCTGTAAGTAGTCTGTGCCTTCTTCGGGTTTCTGGATCTATCCTTTTCTGTAACCTCTCCCATTTATTTTTCCATCTCCCACATCCTCCAAGCAAAACAAACAAAAATAAACAATCAGAACACATCCTATTTAGAAGGTCATCAATTAGAGGTTATTTTTCTCCTTTTCCATGTAGAGTCAAATGGAAATCAAGACAAGAATTCCAGTGTGAATACCAGGGGAGCAGTATGTTTGGATTTCCAAAACAAGGGGCCAGAAGAAGAATATCAGGTGCAAAGCAGGAGATAAGGAGTCCAGGAAAGTAGAAAAGTGGAAGCAGAGAGCAAGATGGAATGAAACAGAAGATTCAGGTCTAAGATCTGAAGCAACAAATGAATTGTGCCAGCTGCTGATTCTTTGTGAATGCTCCCCACAAGAAGTAGGGGCACTGGGTCATTCTGGAGGGAACTAGGGTGGGACAGAAAGCAGAGAAGACCGAGAATAAAGGTTATGTGGGCAAGGCTACAGGAGAAGCAGCGGGAGGAAGAACAGACGGGCTGGACTAAAAACGGAATTAGGTAAACCACATTGGACACCATCCTAAGGCAACGTTTCAGGTGTGGTCAAAAACATACAAAAGTACACTAATAAATTTTTATACTTTGTCAACGTGTTACACTTAGGAAGTGTAACATTAAGAAAAAACCTTTTACTAATTTAATTTTAGAGAAAGAAACTTATACTCATGGGAGGAGGAAAATGTCTAGCTTCAGTTGGAAACAGCAAAGAACTTAAAAACATTAAAAATAAAATCAAAGAATATCACAAGTCAATAAATGGCTTACAGCAACAACAGAGAAAGAGGAGTATGAGGAGTATGGTTCTAAGGGAAATGGTGGTCACCAGCTGGCTTGGTGTGTCGGTGGCCTAGAGGACGAGGGAGGCGTCGGCTGAGCACCTGTGCTATATCAGGTTCTTGCTCAGCACATCGCATTGGATAGCTCACTCAACACCCACAAAAGCCCCAGGAAAGATTATCTGCCCCATGTTACAGACGAGGAAACTGACGACTCCTACTTGACTGAGGGGTTGCAATATCAAGCAGCAGAACCAAGATGCAAATCTTCATCCCATTCTTCAAAGGAACACTCTATCCTTAACCACACTTTTTCCTTTCAGGAGGTTTTGTTGTTTACAAATATACCTGTATTTATTTTTCTGTATTTGTTTATTTATTTTGAGACAGGATCTCACTCTATTGTCCAGGCCTCAATTTCCAGGGCTCAAGTGATCCACCTCAGCCTCCTGAGTAGCTGGGACTGCCAGCATGCACCACCATGCCCAACTAATTTTTGTATTTTTAGTAGAGTTGGGGTTTCCCCATATTACCCAGGCTGGCCTCGAACTCCTGGCCTCAAGTGATGCTCTCACCTTGGCCTCCCCAAATGCTGGGATTACAGATGTGAGCCACTGCACTCAGCCTCTCTGTATTTATCTATTGCATAAAACTCTTCTCTTTTGGGATGACAGAGAAGAAGTATTGATTAATCACACTATTTTGAACTTCAGTTTAATATACTTCTGTAAAAAGTAGACAACTCCTAAGTACACAATTCAAGAAATAATATCCAAGTTATTACACGCACTAAACTACCACCAAGGTCAAGAAATAGAACATTATTAGTACACCAAAATCTCCCATATTGTCTTATTTCCCGTCTCCTAGAAAGTACCCACTATTCTAACTTCTAAAATCATAGATGATATTTCTTTTAAAAAATTTTAAGTATATATAGAATGATACAGCATCAATTATTTTCTTTTGGTTTGGCTTCATTTGCTAAAAATTTTGTTTGTAAGATTTATCCATGATCCTACGTATATTCACCAGACAGTCCTCTGTTGTGTCAGCATGCCACAATTTATGTGTCTGCTCGATTTTGGAAGGACATTTCATAAAATGAGTTGGGGCTTAATACATTCAGTCCTCCTATGAGCATTCTATGTTTTTCCTTTTATAAATCCACTTGCCCATTTCTGTTGGGAAGGAAAATTGCTGAATATGTACATGCACAGTTTAAAGTAGAGATTGCTAATTTTCAAAGAGTTTTCAAACTACACCAATGTAATGGTAGTTTATTTTATTTGTTGTACAGTTTTTTATCATATAATATTCCATGGATATATTAGGTTGGTGCAAAAGCAATTGCGTTTTTTGCCATTACCTAGTATCTATGAATTCTACTTTTCATGTTTTTTGTGCCCATGTACAATCATTTTATACAAACACACACACGCACATACACAAATTTAATAGATCACACCAACAGTATTCTAGAATAGCTGTACAACCCTGTGTATGAGAGTGTTCAATTGTCCCTTACAAACTTTCTTGGAGACAATTTATTTTCAATCCATTGTCAGATCTTCAACAATTGTCTTAGATGCAGCCTACTGTTGTGGTTACCATGATAGACTTTGGGCCTAGAGTACTTGAGTTGAATTCAAGTTTTGCCACTTACCATAGGATCCAGCAATCTCACGATGGAGTTTATATCCCCAAAAAATGAAACCAGTATGCAAATAAATACTGAATACCGAATACTAAATACTATAGTATTGCAGCACTATTCACAATTGTCAAGATATGGAATCAACTGACGTGCCCGTGAGTGGATGAGTGAATAAAGAAAATGTAGCACAGAAGAGAATGAAATCCTGTCCTTCACAACAGCATGATGAGCCTGGAGGACATTATGTAGAGTGAAATAAGCCAGGACCAGAAAGATAAACACTGTATGTTCTCACTCATATGTGGAATCACTTAGTTTTTTAGCACTTCCCTCTGTCTCTCCATATGAAAAATGGAAATGATGATAACAAAAATACCTTATAGAATTACTAAATCAACAAATGAATTAATACCTGTAAGACATTTAGAATACTACTTGGCATATTATAAATTGTATGTTAAATATGAAGTTAAATGTTCTATTTTTCTGATATGTGTCTCTATATAAATATAGTGGACATTATAAAGATGCATAATAAATGCTTACTTAATATGATTATACTGCTTTCTTAATTTATCAAGTTCAGTCATTATCTACAAAATGTATTTTATAATAGATAAAGATGTAGCAGTTTTACATCCCACGTATCTCTGCCAGCATGGTTATGTCATAATCTTTGTTTAAATTAATAAATATTAATTACATCATGTATTTGTTTTTCTAGGGATATTTGCTGTAGCAAAGTACCACAAACTGCATGGCTTCAAGCAACAGAAATGTATTAACTCATAATTCTGGGGGCTACAGTTCCAAAATCAAGTCATCAGCAGGGCGGTGCTCTGTCTAAGATCTCTTACACACTGCTTGATTACTGGCAATCCTTGGCATTTCTTGGCTTGCAGTTATGTAACTCCAATCACTGCGTTCTTCATCACATGGTGTTCTCTCTGTGTCTCTCTTTCCACTCGTTTTGTAAAGACACCCATCACATTGGATTAGGGCCCATCCTCATGACCTTATCTTCACATGATTATAGCTCTAAAGACCCTGTTTCCAAATACAGTCACATTCTGATGTATTTTCAAGGTTAGGATTTTAACATATCTTTTGTGAGGACATAATTCAATTCATGACACGGTATTACGTAAATAGTGTTCATGGCAATAGCAGTAGAAATCTTTGCCTATATCACTCTACATATTTTTAAAAATTGTTTTTCCAGTGATCCATCAGATATGCAGTACTTTTAATCACTTTACTCCAAATAATCCATTGTAGCAAATAATCGGTCACTTCATGTCCTGAATACTTCCTTTCCAGAGCTTTGTATTCTTTTCCAATTTTTACTTTTTTTTTGTCTAGACCTACTATATAGCTGTCATACAGAAACTTAGTTCACAATTCTTTTGTGTTAGAGTTAATGTTTCCTGTTTTCTATATCTTGCTCTTTCATAACTTACTTTCACCTTTCATTGAAATGTATTCTTCCTTATATTACTAAGAAACAAGACATGATGGTCAAATTTTCTGAATCCTTAAATTTTTAAAAATTCTCCTATTATTCTATTTCCATAGTCATTGTATAGCTTAGCTAGGTATAAAATTGCAAATATTTTTTCTTCAAAATTTGAAGGTAAGGCTTTGTTTATTATCTAGCATAATATATCTTCCTTAAAAAGGCCAATGTCTTTCTAATTCTTGATCTCTTGGATGGAATTGAATGCTTTCCTCTCTGTCTTTACGGTAGTCTTAAAAGTTAATCCTCTTATACTGTTCCCATTCATAGACATAGGTATTTAATATATATGTAATTGACTTTCTATATTCCTAATTTTAATGTTTTTTCTTGTCTCCTGATTGTTCTATTTTCATAACATACTGCTCTTATTTTATAGATACAATGTCTTTTCTTAGTATTCTAAACTTTATAACCTTAAAAATTTTCTTTTCCTTAATGCATTATCTCTGTTCTCTTCATACCCACTCGTTGCACTTGTCTTAACTGCATTTTTTTTGTGTGTGTGTTGAAAACTGATTGCAAGTGTAAAGAGATATCTGACTGTTTAGATTTGCACATAGTATAGTGACAAGCTGATTAGGAGCTCTGAATATGTGGGTAAGACTTATTCATTGCTTAGCATCATTGCAGATTGATCAGCCTGCAAGGCAAGCATTTACTTTTAGGACTCTGAATGTACTTGGGTAAAATTGGGACTATTTAGTTTCTCCAGAGAATAATTATCTAATCTCTTGTTTGGATATTATGACTGGGGGTATATGTTCTAGGAGCTGAATTGTTAATTCTTTTAGGGGCTGTCTTTAAAATCATATTTAAAAGACCACTATTTTCTCAGCCCCACATTTTACTTTCTTTTTCTATAAAATAAACCTACATTCAATTTTCTAGCTGTGTGCATGGGGATTACATGGAGGCTGATTAGTATTATTCTGAATACACACAGTCAGGAAAATGTGGCATCTCCATCCACAGATGCGCAGTTGGTGCACCTGTTTCCATCTCTACACATCATCTCCTCACTTCACTGATACCGATACCAACAATTTCTGAGATTTTTCACATGATTTGCTTGGCAAATCAGTTTTCTCCTCTTTGATATCAGCCTATACAGATATTTTATTTGTAGCTTCATCCTCCCTCCTTAAAAAATGTGACTTCTCCATCCATATTTTGTACCATTTTGGTTGCTATAGATTTAAGTATTTTTTTTAAATTCCCCACTATTATAGAAAGAAAATACGTAAATATATGTGGTCAATCTGTCGTCATTGACCAGAAGACAATTTAGGGTTTTAATCTTGATGTTCCTCAAGAATTTTCTGTAAATGATTTAACACAACTGGAATGTGTTTTAGTGAATGGTGTGAGAGAAGGACTTACATATTGTTCAATAACTCCAATTTTACCAGCAGCAATTATTGAATAACACTTATTCAATAGCAATTATTGAATAACACTTATTCAATAACAATTATTGAATACTTTTCCAGAGATATGTGAGGCTTCTCTTAAGTTCTTAAAATATATGTTGAGTTCTGTTACAGAGCTTTCTCTGTTTCCTTTTTAATAGCATTGTTTTCTTTGATATTAAAATTATACTTATTCATTTTAGAAAATTTGCAAAATATATAAAACTACAACATGAATATACAAACTACCATCTCCCCCCTGCACTGTTTATTTCTTCAAGTATTATAAAGCATATGTGCATAATTTAAGCTTAAAATAGGAGCTTGTTTATGTTATTAGGCAACCTTCTTCAGTCACTTAACATTATATAGTGAACAGTTTCTTATTGCATTAACTTTTTGTAGTATGATTTGTAATTGCTTAACAGTATTTAATCATATAGATATATCAAAATTTATTTCTTTATATAGTTTGCCAGCACTGGATATTATGCAAACTTTAAGCTTTCTATTTCCAGTTCTAAAACCATTCCTCCTCTTAGCTTGTGGTTCTTGGATACTTGTGAAATAACTTTTTTCCCTCTCTGTTTACTAGGAAAGAAAAACAATATATTGTTGGTTTTTTCTTTCTAAGATCTAAAGTCTTTCTAACTAACTGACCACTACATTCTATGTCAGAAATACTGATTTGATTTCGGAGCTGTATACAATTTCTACCAGCATCTTTTAAGCAGCTGTTACTATGGGTCCCCTTGCTATTTGTAGAACCTGAGCCACAATCTCTGGCCTTTGGAATGGCTGTTTTCTCCACCAGCACACTGACCCTCCAGACACCCTCACCGTGGAGTCCCACCATCCCCTTCCCCCATCTTTGCTCACACATCACCATCCAGACGAAGTCTACCCCAGCCACTCCAACCTCTGGCTCAGTGCTCTTACCCTCCTTCTGCCCTGCTTGACTTGTCTTTTTCCATAGCAGTCATCATATTCAAATGCATGATATAACTTGTTTATTATGCCTATTTATAATTATTGCCTCTCCATACCGGAAGGTGACCTCCATGAGGACAGATATCTTTATTTCAATCACTGATAACTCTGAGCACCTACAACAGTTCTTGACACAGGACAGATGCTCAATAAATCTGTTTTGAATGAAGGACATACATTCTATTCTTATTCTAAAATATACTTTATTTATATTCTTTTATTCAGTCAGCACCAACTGGGCACCTGGAGCCAGGCCCTACACAGGGGATGAACTGACATGAGTGGCTGATCCTCACTGTCACTGTCAAAGAGGTTGCAGTCAAGTGGGGGTGATACCAGAGGGGTCCAGGGAAGGGGTCAGGGGAGAAGAAGCTTGGTCTGTATGCAAATGCATGTAGAGAGAGGGGCTGAAAAGCACAGCTTGTTGGAAAGCCCAAGTCATGAAGCCTTGCTGGTATAGGGCTGTTGACTGGAATGTGGCAGGAGGGTAGGAGTCACATGCCCCAGATCAGGGAGCGTCTTCCGAATGGAGTGTGCACTGCACTGGGTGATAGTTGAGGGTGGTTGAGGGATTTGAAGTTGCATGATTAAATATACATTCTAAAAGGTCACTTTGAGCCTCTGTGAGGATGAATTGGAAAGCAGGCAGACAAGGGACAGGAGAGCACTTTGTAAAGTATCACGGCAGTCAGGGTGAGAAAAGATAAGGCAGGAATTCACAGCAGTGCAGATTGAGAGGAGGGAAATATTTCATAAACAGTTAAGCAGTGCAGCGGGCAGGGCTTGATGGTGGAAGGATTAGAAAACAGCTTATAGGAAGAAGGAGAAAAGGTCTAGGACTTACTCCTGGATTTCTGATACTAGTGACAATTTAGACAGGGATGTTTATATTTATATGCAGGAGATAAGATGCAGGAAAATACTAGTTAACATTTTAATGTGCTTAATCTGAATACATATAGCATATATCCAGGTGGAGTTTTATTGTAAATAGCTATGAAGGAGGTCTAAAATGTTAACATAACAAGTTGGAATGAAAATAAATATTTGGGAATTGCAGCCTGTAGATGGTGGTTGAAGCTATGGATAAATAAAATCACATAAGATATATATATACACTGTGAGAAAACATGGGAACTCATAAGAAATCCTGAGGATATCAGCAATTACTTCCCACGTGGGGGGATGTGAAGAAACATGGAGGAAAACAGACATCCAATGAGAATTAGGACTTGGGAGGAAAAGGACACCAAGAAAGAGGGAAAGAGAAAATCCAAGGAGAAGGACCCTTCTGGAAGGAAGGTGTGGCCAGCTACCAATGGGCTCAGTGTCTAACATGGTTTGGATCTGTGTCCCCACCCAAATCTCATGTTGGATTGCAATCCCCAGTGTTGGGGGTGGGCCTAGTGAGAGGTGATTGGATCATGGGGGTAGATTTCCTTCTTGCTGCTCTCATGATAGTGAGTGAGCTCTCATGAGATCTGGTTGTTTAAAAGTCTGTATAGCAGCTCCCCCTTCTCTCTCTTGCAGCTGCTCCAGCCATGAAAGATGTGCCTATTTCCCCTTCTGCCATAAGAGTAAGTTTCCTGAGGCCTCCCACTCATGCTTCCCATACAGCCTGTGGAATTGTGAGTCAGTTAAACCTGTTTTCTATATAAATTAACCAATCTCAGGTAGTTCCTTTTAGCAATGAGGGAATGGACTAATATAGCATTACTTAAGTTATCTGTGACTAGGGGGAGTAAATTTCGTGAAATGTTTTTAATTTAATATTAAGCCACTTGGACATTTTTTAATAACAAAAAAAAACCAAATAGAACAGGAGAATCAGAAAGGAGTTTGTGACCCATCTGGTCACCTTGCCTTTATTAAAACAAACATTAAGTTTCAGCAGTATAAAGTGACCTGCCCAAGATTATACAGGTGGAAGGCTCAGCTTCATGTCCTCTGCCTGCTTACTTGCTACTGGGTTTCTCCTTCTGATTAGAATGCTTGAGAATACTGCTTCCTGAAATTCATCATATATTCACTTATTACAATTGTACTTTATCAACAAAATGCAACCAGATTAGAGTAACCATATATGATTGGAAAAGATTGTCTTGGTACCAGAGTTCTTCCATCGGATCCTACAGCATCTTGTGGATCAGCTATGCCTCCGGGGCACCTTCCAGTCTGTGGTTTGGAGGTCAGCTCCTGAGGCTGCCAGTGGGTGCCTGGGGATTGAAAAGAAGCCGTGTTGTGGTTGCTTCCAGGCATGGCCTAAATTCAGTTTTAGGTAA
The DNA here is from genome assembly GCF_024542745.1 of Macaca thibetana thibetana. Classification (NCBI taxonomy): domain Eukaryota; kingdom Metazoa; phylum Chordata; class Mammalia; order Primates; family Cercopithecidae; genus Macaca; species Macaca thibetana. Next base: position 104,734,151 of record NC_065590.1, read on the forward strand.
GTTTTAAAAGAAGCTACTTTCCTAACGTTCTTGACAAGCTGGAGAAAACTTCAGCAGCTCTTTGCTTCTGGATCACTGTCTCGGCAACAGTGCTTCTGACGGTGTCAGCATAGTCTCCAGGAGAAACAGTGCTGACCGGGTGGCGTTTTCCGCTTTCCTTTGCATGAGGTCCCCACAGCCTCGTTCCTTTCAAGACTCGTCCTTCACTTAGATTCACTCATGTATGAGTCCATCACTTTTTTATTTTTTGCTACTTTTTCCATGACTGTCTTCTGCTATTCCATAGGCAACCATTGTTAAGCTGGGTGTCTTGTTATTTGTTGTTGTTTCTGGTCACTGTGATCCTGGAGGTGGCTGAGTACAACCCTGGCCCACAAGAGGGAGGGAGGAGTGGCCGGGGCCTCCCTCAGGGGAAGTATCTGCAGCACAATATGTAAAAACATTTCCAAAAGTGACTTACACGCCGTGTGTGGCACTATTGTCCCTGGCTCCCACAGGAGCTGACCCAGCTAGCAGAGCCGTGACCATGTCCCCACGTCTGCCAGTGAGGGTGGACGTGAGAATTGTGCCTGGCAGGCTCACTGGAGTCTGGCCTCTGAGCCTCAGTACCAGCGCCACTCTCAGCATGAGAAGGAGCGTGGAGGTGCACACGCTCCACTGGGGTATTTTAATTCCATTCAGATACTTGTTACCAGATCACTGGCCTCTCTGGAGACCCTTCATTTCCACCCGCTTCTGATAAAAGTCATTGCTTTTTTTTAACAACAACACTGATTAAAACCTTCTCTAGGTTTCCCTCCTTAACTGATTTTAGCAAAATTATCTCTAAGACTTTCCACATGGCGAATGGCATTAACAGCATTTTAGTGACAGGTCTAGACCATTATTAACAAAAGCTTCGAAGAACGCAGCACTCATTTGAACAATGCAGAAGGTGTGAGGAATTTCAAATTCGAAATGACAAAACACCCCGCACGCTCCCTCGTGCTCCTGGATTTTACTGCATGACTGGAATGTCAAAATTCCAGCTTCTTTTCTGAATATTAATTAGTATTTAAGGCTCATTACGCTGGTTTTAGTGATTTATTTCATTCTGTAATTAGATATTATAATTAGGTTATCTCTATCAGATTTTCAACTTTCCTTTAATAAGAAACTGTTCAATAAATACGGATATAAATTTATTAAATTATAACATATCATTTGAACTGGGTTATAAATCTTGTTTTGAAATAAATAATAACCTAATCATGGCATGGTATTTTTGTTTTTATATGAATACCTATTTTCTAGGTGGTCAATGTGTTCTAGTGGTATTTTGGAACCTTTGTTAAGTGACATAACTATCTCATGGTATTAAATTTTGACCTTCAGAATTCAGAGGAAAATTTATGGAACCGTACCATGTATGCTATGCTATGTCATTTATGGCATTTCCAAAGAGTGGTTTCTTGCTGTAAGGGAATAATTCCTTACAGAAAACAGCATGAAATACATATATAATAAACTAGGACAAGGATCAATTATCATTCCTTGTTTTTTATTTGTGTTACTGTGCCATAATGGGCACCCATGTGTCTAAACCATTCCAAAAAGCAGGAAATGATAGGAGATACTCAGATAATTGTGCTTTAAGAGCGATTAAATGTGTCTACTTTGCTACAAGTTAAGAAAAATTTCAGAGTTGGTTACATGAATCACAGAAGAATATTCAGGAAATGGTGACAGTGATTAGAATTATTTTGGTCTGGCTCCCAGAAGGGTTGATGCACGGTCACAGCCTCCTAATTCCACGCCTGAGCACGTGCCTGAGTGTAGCCTCTGCATGACGTTGGCCCCCGCTCTGGAGATGCTGCTCTCTGTGTGGGCCCCAGGAGAACACTGAGAATTTACATTAGACCTTTCGTGTGGCGAGGAGGAGCCATTTAGATTCAGGAGTGGTTCTTCGAGATTTGGGCCTACTTTCTCGTTAAAGAAATGAATACTGTATTTTCTTAAACATAAATGTGGACATATGGTCTGAAACATGCTCTGAAAATGGGACAGAATATTTGATATCAGGTCTGTCCTAGACAATCTGGGACATATGGGCGCTGTACATAGCGATGATGAATCTGAATTTCGTATTAATTTTCTGAAGCCCAATGGCCAGTCTGTCTTGGGCTGTACGTGTGAGCTCACTTGTCCACAGAGGCTCCCTGAGGCCTGCTCACTACCTGCCAAGAGCCATCTTAGGCACCGGGAAAAACTGTAAAAAAAAAATAGACAAAATCTCCTGCCCTGTAGACCCTAGCCCAGCCTCTTTTTTAATGCGAAAATATATGACATTTAATTGTAATTATTACTTTCTCCATCTGATAGAGGCACTTCATGAGGTTGTGTGTGTGTGGGTGTGTGTGTGTGTGGGTGTGTGTGTGTGCTAAAACTTTCAATCTTGATTTGGGCAAGGAGTTACCGGTGAGAGCGCAGCTGATGCCCCTTTGGAGCTGAGGAAGGCGGGGAGGAGGGGCAGGAATACAGCCCCTGAGCCCGAGGCCTGGAGCCGCCCTCCGCTGTGGAGACGGCGTGGGACGCCCAGGCAGGGAAATACGGCGGGAGAAAAACGGTTCAGTTACGGAGTCAATTATTGGAAATGTGACCCAAGAAACGGGGTGGGTGGCCCGAAGTCAAGAGGAAGAGTCCAGCTTTCTGAACCAGGGAAACCACTGGCGTAGGACGGACCCCACAGGAACACCGTGAGTACTTTACCTGCGGGGTCTGGGACAGGGTTTGTCCTCACGCCTGGGGAAGAAAGAAAAGCCCAGCGAGGCTCAGAGGCCTCCTCCCAGGTTTGCGGAATTAAAAGGAACAGTGAGACGGACAGGCTCTTTGCGACTTTTGTTGGAATTTGAGACTGAGCCACGCGGGCTCTGCAGATTCGCCTTGGGGAAGGATGGCTCTGGGGCCAGACACATCCTGGGTAGAGGTTGCACAGTGGTGGTTGACAGAACTTGGTTAGTGTTTTTGCTATTTTAAAAAGAGGCTTTTTTTTTTTTTTTTTACAATTTAATATATTTTTCTGACTAAAATGTAATTGATTTTTATATATGGAATTTTATTTCAGCAACTTGCTCACCTAACATTTTAATTGTTCTAAACAGAATAGAATCGTTGAGACTTTATATGCATAAAGTCAGCCGTAAATAGTCATGTTTTGGATTTTGTTCATATAAATACCTTCTATTTGTTTTTCTTAATTTACTATCCTGGGCTAGAATTTCCAATAAGATGTTAAAAAGACGTGGTGATAAGCAGAAAAAAAAAAATCTAATTTCTAATCTAAAATGTAAAGCTTTCAGGCTGGGCATGGTGGCTCACACCTGTAATCCCAGCACTTTGGGAAGCCAAGGCAGGCAGATCTGATGAGGTCAGGAGTTCAAGACCAGCCTGGCCAACATGGTGAAACCCCATCTCTACTAAAAGTACAAAAATTAGCAGGGCTTGGTGGTGTGTGCCTATAATCTCAGCTACTCAGGCGGCTGAGGTAAAATAATTGCTTGAACCTGGGAGGTGGAGGTTGCAGTGAGCCGAGATCGTGCCATTGCACTCCAGCTTGGGCAACAGAGACTCCATCTCAAAAAAAAAAAAAAAACTACATTACATTAGATTAAAAAATAAAGCTTTTGTTGATTCACCAGTTAGTGTTACAAAAAAGTGTTTCCCCAGAGAAATTCAGCTTCCAGCTAGACAGCCTCAAACCACCGCCTTCTAAAAGAAGGAAATTCATGCCCATTTGCAGGTAAAACAAGGTGAATGAGCCTATTCACCTCAGGCTCTGCAGTTTTACACAAGATATCTGTAATTCAACAAAAAATATGGAGCATAAAAACGGCCAGGAAAATATTCATTCTGCAAAGAATCGAAACGAGCATCAGAATCATGCACAGAGATGATACAGGTGCTACAGTCATCAGACCAGGAATGTAAAATAATTGTGCTTCTGTCTCTAGTCTAAAGGGTGGACAATATGCAAGATCATGTGGTTGAATTTTAGCAGGAAACCAACAAGATAAGAAAGAATCCAGCAAAAATCCTAGACATACACATGAAAATGCAGTAAGAGCAATGAGGAATGCTTCCTTCCCAGTGGACAGGCTGCAGACTTGAGAGACTGAGGAAAGAATCAGTGAACTAGAGTGTAAGTAAGTAGCAATCTCCCAACCAAAATACAGAGAGAGAAAGACGTGACCAAGGAGAGCAGAATGGCTGAGAACTGCAAGATGCCATCAAAAGGGCCACATATGCATAACTGAAATCCCAGTGTAAGGAGAGAATGATAATGGGACAAAAGACATATTTTCAGAAGAAACGGTTGAAAATGTTCAAAAACAATTATGGACACCAAACCACAGATTTAGAAGTTAAGAGAACACCATCAAGGTAACTACTGAAAACAAAACTTCCTGAAAACAGTTAGAGACAAATTCCCAGTCACAATGGAATATTTAATCACACTTTTGGTTCCATTCTAACTGAACAAGAACATTTTTTAAAGCAGTGTTACAGATTCAGTGTTTATGTGCTCCCCCATGTCAAATGTTTATGTTGAAGCCCTAACTCCAAGTGGGCAGTATTTGGAGATGGAGTCTTTAAGAGGCAATTAAGGTTAAAGTAGGTCTTGAGGGTACTGCTCTCAAGATGGGATCATAAGAAGAAAACAAGACAGCGGAGCCCTCTCTTCACCATGGGAGGACGATCCAAGAAGACAGCTCCCTGCAAGCCAGAAAGTGGGAAGTGGGCCATCTCCAAACACTGGGTCTGCGGGCACCTTGATCTTGGATGTCTAGGCTTCCCTCCAGAACTGTTAGAAATGAGTGTCTGTTGTTTAAAATCAGCCAGTCTGTGATATTTTGTTATAGCAGCCTGAGGTAAGACTAGTAGGAATTTAGAAAATTACCACATAGAGCAATTGTAGAATGCACATGATCTTTAAGTGCTTGTGGAATGTTCACCAAAACATATGATATGTTGAGCTATTACATGATAGCTCACTCCTATTTTATAAAAGTCCTATTTAATGCATATAGTAACTGTAGTAGAATTAACTTGGGATATATTTTGTTACTAATTTTAGCCTATTTATTCCATGCTCTGTAATTCTCCTATGTATCTTATTCACAGATTTTCTAGTTAACCACAAAATCTAGGATACATAGGGGCTCCAAAATGGACAAATATAATTGCTACCATTAACATAGAGTTTCTAATATAGTCCCTTTAATCACTAATTACTGAGAGGACCATCTTTCCAGAATACCCACCACCCCCCAACGAAAAGTTCTCACATCCTGTGACTTTATTTGGTGCTGTATATCTTTTGAAATAAGCCGATTTTCATTTAAGGAGGGAGATCAGCTCAATCTTCATTTGCAGCTTCCTTGCTTACATTTCTTCTGGCTCCTAGGAAGCTCTGAAGTTATTGTTAACTGAGATCTCTGACTAGATGCCTTGGGCTTTGATGGGATTGCTTACATCTGTTGAGCATAAGTTGAGGGCTTGGCCAAATACTGTTGGCCATTGACTGACAGTAGTTGGCAAATATCCAAGTGACATTCGAGATGATCTCAAATAGTGCTGAGACACTGATGGTATCCAGACTTTCAGTATATCCTTTGCTCTAGAGGACGCACAGAGCAGCCCTAAGTTCCCGAGTCCTGCTGGGGGCCTACCTCCAATTACACATCACCCCACATTTTCCTGTCTTTTGCCGTATGAGGGAGTTTCTCCTCAGTTAGATATAGTCTGTAATTACATATCCAACCTCCCCACAGAGGTAATGAACGTGAGAACTGTTGTGAAAGAGGACCTTGTAAACTCAACCAGCCACTTTCTCTACACATTCTCCACTGCCCCTAAATGTAAGGTTGGCATGTTTCCAGCTTACACTGCCTTAGTGTGGTAGCCACCACACCAACCAGTGTCTCTTTGACAGTTTGCACCTAAGAGGATGTACACTTTCCCTTAGACAACACCCCAGAATAGCCACTCCATTCTTCTTTTGTTTGTGGGTGTGCTGAGTTTCCTACAGTTTGGACTTTCACCCTCTTTTCTCCAAATTCACATTAACAACATGGAGCATCCCAACAGCCTTCAGAATGTGGAGCAGCCTGAAATTGGCAAGCAGAGCTCAGTCATAAATGTGGTTCCTCCAGAAGTTGCTTCTCCTTCCCCTGCCTCTCTGTTCTGTCTTCCCTATGCATTAACCAAATTATTATTTGAAATTTCATCTCCAAGTGGAAAGACATTTAATAGTCTCTCAGTCAACCACGGCTTGACATCTAAGAACACAGCGCTACTTCCTCTGCAGCTTTGCTTTAGAGCCAGCATCCAGTCCACAGCAGGGGCAAAGCCAGCCTCGATGTCATTCTTCCTCAGCACTTCTAAGATGAGACCACCATGCACACATTCCATCACCTGTCTATGCTGCTTGTTCTCCCAGATGCCTTAATCTGGGTTTGAAGGTCTGTCTCCACCACCCTTCTACAACTTCTACCAAGATGCTAAATTTTCAGCACAAGAAAGTGTCCTCATCTGTTTTGTATTGCTACAACAGACTACCCACAACTGGGAAATTTATGAAGAAAATTGGTTTATTAGGTTGATGATTCTAAAGGCTGGGAAGTCAAAGAAGCATGGCGCTGCCATCTGCTCAGCCTTTGGTGAGGGCTTCAGGCTGCTTCACAGAGAAGGGGAAGGGGAAGCAGGCGTGTGTGGGAAGGAATCAAACATGAGAGGCAGCCTTGCTTTCTAACAACCTGCTCTTGTGGGGGCTAGTCCATTCCCCCCGGAACTAACCCAGTCTCTGGAGAAAGACATTAATCTATCTTAATGACTCAGTCACCCCTTACAGGAACCATGATTGGTTACATTGACAATTAAATTTCTTTTAAAAATCTATTTTTAAGAAAACCTCTGTTTTGTTTATGTTTTTGTTTTAAGATGGGGGAGGGGTTCTCACTCCATTGCCCAAGCTGGAGTGCAGTGGCATGATCATGGCTCACTGCATCCTTGACCTCCTGGACTCAAGTGATCCTCCTGCCTCAGCCTCCTGAGTAGCTGGGACTACAGGTGCACACCACCACAGCTGGCTCTCTTTTAATTTTTTTGCAGAGACAGGGCCTTTCTATGTTGCCCAGGCTGGTCTTGAACTTCTGGACTCAAGCAATCCTCTTGCCTCAGCCTCCTAAAACAATTAAAATTCAAAAAGAGTTTTGACAGGGAAAACCCACATCCAAACCACAGTACTGCCCCTTACGGGCTGTTTTTCTCATTCAGTTGCTTATCTCAGCATGAGCAGTGATGTTTCTGTTGCTGACTTAGGTCTTCTCAAGAAGACTATTTTTTACAGTTTGAACTTTCACCCTCTTTTCTCCAAATTGACATTAATAACATAGAGCATCCCAACTATCTTAATTTTGGTCAAAATTGCATGCCCTGAAGTTTAGAAGTGTTTTATGAAACCCCAACAAATTATCTTCGCTTTGGTCTTTATCAGTAATCTTGGTTGATTCTCTAACTCCCCAAGCTTTCACCGAGGCAGCTAACACAGAACACGGAAAGTCCCTGCCACAGCCCTGAGTTCCTAGGGTACTCCGTCTACGAAGCATGTTCCTGAATACATTGGTTGACACAACTTGGTCATGCAATTACATGTTATTACCCAAACCACCCTTACCACTAGGTCTACAATACCCAGAGCATCTTTGGTATTAATCAAGCTCAATTCACTCTTCTTTAAAGGAGGGAGTAAAGAAAAATTCATCTTTGCAGCCTACTTCTAGTTAAAATATCTGTGAAACTAGAAACACTCATTGTGTGCTAGGTAGCACAATCTAGTGTATTATCTGTTTGTTTATTTTTGAGATGGAGTCTCACTCTGTTGCCCAGGCTGGAGTGCAGTGGCGTGATCTCAGCTCACTGCAACCTCCACTTCCTGGGTTCAAGCGATTCTCCTGCCTCAGCCTCCTGAGTAGCTGGGATTAAAGGTGCCCACCACTACGCCCAGCTAATTTTTGGTTTTTTGGTAAAGACAGAATTTCACCATGTTGGCCAGGCTGATCTTGAACACCTGACCTCGGGTGATCTGCCCGCCTCAGCCTCCAAAAGTGTTGGGATCACAGGCGTCAGCCACCGTGCCCAGTCCATCTGGTGCATAATTAAACAAAAGTCTGTAAATATGGTCTTCTTCTTACCAGTCACTTCTCCTTTTTGCATTCTATTTAACATAAGCCTGGAATCCATGAGGAGAAAAGCAGGTGAGAAGTTAAGAAAGGTTTGGGATGGGAAAAAAGCCACTTTGCTAAGAGCTGCATTATTATTGACAATATTTGCCTCCATCCCTAAACTATAAACTCCTTGAGAGCAGGTTCCCAGATTATACTCACCATTAGTACCTCAAAACCTACCTACTATGACCCATGGGAGATGTAAAAAATATTTGTTGAATGCATGAATTGGTACGTCCAGAAATCTAGAGAATTGTCATTCATTAAAGATAAATTTGTTGTCTCCATGGAAACTAATCCTTTTCTCCTATCACTCTTCCTCCTTCAACATCATTACATAAAGTGCATTGCTACAGTAGACTGCATGCTCCCTGGTAGCTGACAGCAGTCTTTCAGTTGCAGAATCTTTGCAGGATGATAGAAAGGCTCCTCTCACTGTAAGACATCTATGTCGGGGTCCCCATATAATTCTTCTTTCCTTGAAACATATTCTAAATAAGAGATTTCATGAACACTGGATTAGGATTTCTGGACACATATAGTGTAATTATTATTCTCTGACAACTCACACTATTGGCCTTAAAAACTAAGAAAATATTTCCAACTTTCTAGAACATTCAGCCAGTTCGATTTTCTTCTGTGAAGAAGCATTTGTAGAAAAACTGAGAAAGGTCAGTATTAATACAAACCAGGCATGCACTGTGATGTGCCCGGATGGGGAGCATTGAGCGTTTAGTGAGCAACTGATAAATCTTAGCCGCTTCCTCCTTCTTACCTGCCTCATGGAAACCACAAGCAGTCTAGCAGTGTTCCTCCATTCAGACAGCTAGAGATCCGGGGAAAGAATCAGCGAGTCAGTTTATTCGAAGGAAATAAAAATGTTAGTCACAAGGAGGCCAGACCCAACATCTGCCACTTTACTTTGGATTTCAATCTCTGTGAAAATCGGCTGATAAAAAGTGTATGATGTGGTTCAGGGCAAGTTCACTGACTAATAAAGGTTCCTGATCAGCCACGATTGAATTATAAAAAGAAGCCCTGGCGTGGCTTGTTCTTCAGAGACCTCCTTGAAAGACAGATGAATTAGCGTATGCTCAGCTATTTGTTTGTGGGCAGTTCTCAATGGTGCCCTTGTGGACTTCAGCTTTTATAAAATAACCCAGTAAGTTCTATGAAAGCCAAGGGTTACTGAGATGACTTCTAATTCTGTTCATAGTTTATTGCCTTTTGAAAACACAATCTTCATGCTGAAAGAAATGTTAAAGATCACACGATCTAAACCTTTCTCTTTATAGAAGAAGAAACTAAATACTGAGTTCAATATACTTGCTCTAGTTTACACAGCTGACCTGAGAGAGAAGAGAGCTGGAACTAAAGACACCTGACTTGTAGCTCCCTGAGGTATCCAAAATAAGTGCTGCCTTGGGTTCACTGTGAGGGAACCCCATCATGCAGGGAGAATTTGTCCCACAAATTTGTTTGGAAGCTCATGACTTGGTACTTACAAATGTATTATCCCATAAGCACCATGTTGAAAATGGAAAATACATTCCTCCAAGTTCGTCTACAGAAGCTAATTTAGGCTGTAATGTGGCCAGAGTAGCACAGACAGGCTGCGGTGCAGGAAGATGTGATCAGCAGGACCCTGTGGGACATGTTATTCTGAAGAATTGGACTTTCCAGAGAGCCAAAGATTTACTAGTTCTAAAATACATTTTAAGCTGTGTTCATTCATTCCACAGAAATGTTTTGAGTACCTATTATGTGGTGGTCACTCATCTGGGTACTGGGATGCAGCAGTGAACAAAAGAGGCCAAAATACCTGCCTTCGTTGATGTTCCATTCTAATGTGATGAGCAGAAGCAAAACTAAATTACATCATATGTTAGAATGTGAAAAGTGTTTTGAGGAAGGTAAAACGGGAGAAGCGACACCGATGAACTCACAAAGCAGAAAGTATAATTGTAAATCAGATGAAGAGCATCCATCACTGGGGTGGATGGATGATGGAGACATCCATCACTGTGAAGGCGTCTGAGCAATGGCTTGGATATGTCTTGGATCTGTGTCCCCACTCAGATCTCATGTAGAATTGAAATCCCCAGCCAGGCGTGGTGGCTCACACCTGTAATCTCAGCACTTTGGGAGGCTGAGGTGGGCAGATCATGAGGTCAGGAGTTTGAGACCAGCCTGACCAAAATTGTGAAACACCATCTCTACTAAAAATACAAAAAAAAAAAAACATTAGCCAGGCGTGGTGGTGGGCACCTGTAATCACAACTACTCAGGAGGCTGAGGCAGGAGAATTGCTTGATGCTGGGAGGTGGAGGTTGTGGTGAGCCTAGATCACACCAGTGCACTCCAGCCTGGGCAACAGAGTGCGACTCCATCAGGAGGGAAGGGAGGAAGGGAGGAAGGGAGGAAGGGAAGGAGGGAGGGAGGGAGGGAGGGAGGAGAAATCCCCAGTGTTGGGGAGGGAGCCTGGTGGGAGGTGACTGGATCACTGGGGTGGAGTTCTCAGTTCTCAGGAGTAGTTTAGCCCCATCCCCTTGGTGCTGTCCTTGCAATAATGCATTCTCACAAGACCTGATTGGTTAAAAGTGTGTGGCACCTTCCCTCTCTCTTGCTCCTGCTCTTGCCATGTGACATGCCTACTCCCTTCACCTTCCACCATGATTGTGTTTCCTGAGGCCTCCCCAGAAGCTGAGAGATGCCAGCACTATGCCTCCTGTGCAGCCTGCAGAACCATAAGCAAATTGAGCCTCTTTTCTTTATACATTATCCAGCTTCAGGTATTTCTTTATAGCAATGCCAGAATAGGCTAATAGAGAAAACTGGTACTGCGAAGTGAGGCCTTGCTATAAAGATATCTGAAAATGTGGAAGCAGCTTTGGAATTGGGTAATGTGCAGAGGTTGGAAGAGTCTGGAGAACTCAGAAAACAGGAAGATGAGGGAAAGTTTGGAACTCCTTAGAGCCTTGTTATGTGGTTGTGACGAAAATGCTGATAAAACTATGGATAGTGAAGGCTAAACTGATGAGGTCTCAGATGGAAATTAGAAAATTTTTAGGAACTGCAGCAAAGGTCATGCATGTTTGCCACAGCAAAAAGCTTGTCTTCATTTTGTTCATGTGATAAGAATCTGTGGAAGGTTTAACTTGAGGGTGATGACCTAGGGGATCTGATGGAAGAAATTTCTAAGCAGCAAGTGTTGAAGAAGTGTCATGGCTGCTTCTAACAGCCTAGCTCAGATGCAGGAGCAAAGAAATAAGTTGGAACTTATATTTAAAAAGGAAAGCACAGTGTAAAGCTTTGAAAGATTTGCAGCCTAGCCATGTGACAGAGAAAGAAAAAGCTTTTTCAGGAGAGGAATTCAAGCAGGTTACGGAGCAACAACATGTTAGGGATACTTGAATAACAAAGAAGAGGCCAAGTGCTGATAGCCAAAAAATGGGAAGAAAGTCTCAAAGGCATTTCTGAGACTTTCACAACACCCCCTCCCATCATAGACCCAGAGGCCTCAGAGGGAACTGAAAGGACCCAGTTACAGCTTGAGCTGCTGCTTCAGAGGGTACAAACTATAAGTCTTGGAAACATCCACATGGTGTTAAGGCTGCAGGTGCACATAATACAAGAGTAAATGAGGCCTGGGAGCCTCCACCTAGATTTCACAGGGTATTTGGAAAAGCCTGGGTGTCCAGGCAGAAGCCTGTTGCAGGGACAGAGCCCTTATGGAGAAACTCTACTAGGGCAGTGAAGAAGGGAAATGTGGGGTGGAGCCTCCACAGAGAGTTCCCACTGGGGCACTGCCTAGTGAAGCTGTAAGAAGGGGGCTATCTTCCTACAGACCCCAGAATGGTATACCTATGGATAGCTTGCACCCTGCACCTGGAAAACCTTCAAAGACTCAGCTCCAGCCTGTGAGAGCAGCCATGGGGGCTGAACCCTGCAAAGCCATGGGGAAGAGCTGCCCAAGGCCTTGGGAGCCCATCCTTTACACTGGAGTGCCTGGATTTGGGACATGGAGTCAAAGGAGGTTATTTTGGAGTTTTAGAATTTAATGACTGCCCTGCTGAGTTTCAACCATGCATGGGGCCTGTAGCCCTTTACTTTCGCCGATTTCTCCCTTTTGGAATGGGAATGTTTACTCCCATTGCATCTTGGGAGTACTAACTTGTTTTGTATTTCATAGATGGAAGAGACTTGCAATGTCTCCGATGAAACTTTGTGCTTTGGACTGTTGATTTAATGCTTGAAGGAGTTAAGACTTTGGGGGACTGTTGGGAAGATGTGATTGTATGTTACAATGTGAGAAGGGCATGAGATTTGGGAGGGACTGGGGCAGAATGATATAGTTAGGGTCTGTGTCCAAGCCGAAATCTCATGTAGAATTGTACTGGAGGTGGGGCCTGGTGGGAGGGTGATTGGATTTCTCATGAACGGCTTAGCCCCATCCTCGTGGTGCTGTCATGATAGTGAGTGGATTCTCACAAGATCTGACTGTTTAATAGTGTGTGGCACCTTCTCCTCCTCTCTTGCTCCTGCTCTGGCCATGTGATATGCCTACTCCCCCTTCACTTTCTGCAGGATTGTAAGATTCCTGAGGCCTCCCTGGGAGCCAAGCAGATGACAGCACCATGCTTCCTGTACAGCCTGCAAAACCATGAACCAGTTAAACCATTTTCTTTATAAATTACTCAGTCTTGTGTATCTCTTTATAACAATAAGAGAAAGGCCTCATACAGACATGAAGGAAGGGTCATGCCACGTGTACACAGGTATGTGGATATCAGCAGGAAGAGCATTTCAGTAAGAGGGAACACAAGCTCCCATTCCACAAGACTCAGTTGTGTCAATGACTCGCTGCTGGAGGAACATCAAGGAGACTGTAGTGCTGTAGTGAGCAGAGTGTGCGCAAGAATATGTGGATGTGAAATCAGACAGGGAAAATGAAGCCAGGTCATGTGGGATCAACTTCTTTATTTGTAATAAAGAGAGAAGCATTTTATGATCTTGAACAGAGTGTAACATGATATGATGTAAGATCTTAAAAGGATAGCTTTGGGCGTTTTGTTGAGAGTAGACTTTGTCAATCAAACCAACAAAGGTGGGAGACCCTTTACAAAGCAACTGGAATAATCAGGTGAAAAATTACAGTAGTTTTTCTAGGCTGGTAGTAGCTGTGAAAGGATAAAGAAACTGTGGCACATATACACCATGGAATACTATGCAGCCATGACAAAGAAAGAGTTCATGTCCTTTGCAGGGACATCGATAAAGCTGGAAACCATTATCCTCAGCAAACTAACACAGGAACAGAAACCAAACACTGCATGTTCTCACTCATAAGTGGGAGTTGAACAATGAGAACACATGGACACAGGGAGGGGAACATCACACACCGGGGCTTGTTGGGGGGCAGGGAGAAAGGGGAGGGAGAGCATTAGGACAAATACCTAATGCATGTGGGGCTTAAAACCTAGATAACGGGTGGATAGGTGCAGCAAACCACCATGGCACATGTATACCTATGTAACAAACCTGCACGTTCAGCACATGTGTCCCAGAACTTAAAGTAAATTTTAAAAAAAAAGAAAGAAAGAAAGGAAGGCAGGCATTGGGTTGTGGATTTATTTTTGACAGTATGTTTATTGATATGTATTATAAGAAAAAAAGGAGTTTTGCCTCTGAAATAAGAAAACATGGAGTTGCCATTTACAGAGGTGTAGAGGGCTGCAGAAGGGGCAGACTGTGGAAAAAGACAGAGTTCACTTTGGATGTGTTAATGTCATGTCTGCTAGACATCCAATTCGAGGTGTCATTCTGGCTATTGGGAAATGTGGATACTAAATGTAATCAATTGATACAAAAATCTCTTTAAAGTCCAATGCACTTGTTCCAGCCCTTCCAAATAGAGAGTGTCCATGATGTTCTACCTTTTTCTGATGACTCAAGGTTTTCATTATCTACATCTGAAGTGTAGGAGGTCTTCAGACGCTCTTGTTACATTGAGGGCTCTTCATTCCGCAGATGGTGTAATTCTGTAATTTTTAAGACATTGAATCACCTTTCATCTGTATTGTTCTTTGCTGGTTATTGTCATATGCTGGTGCTGCCAGAGCATGTCCTGCTGGAAATCCCAGAGCAATATTTTCAAGTGAGGATTAAAAACAAAACAAAACAATAAGAGTTCAACCGTCTGGCACAATAATACTTTGCATTTGGAAGGAGAATAGTTTTCCAGTAAGAGACTGAACAGAATGGTCAGAGAGGTCCCAGGAGAATCAAATGAGTGTGTCATCATTGAATGAGGGAAGGAAGAGTGTTCAGAAGCTCATGTGAGATGAGAAGTGCAGGGCCTTTGCTGGACTTGGCAATCAGGAAGTTATCTCTGATGTTTGCTGGAGCACTTTCCTTCCTGGCATCATGGAATAATGATTTTCTAAACGGGAGAGATAGGCACACAAGGAATTCCAAACTGAAGTTGTAAAGACTTTCCAAGGAAAAAAAAAGACCTCACCATGACCAGCCAAAATTCTGCACCAGTCAAAAGTCTTTCAATGTAAATTCCATTAAAATTCCAAGGAAGTCAACTGGAGGCTCCCTGTAGAAGAAATCCAAGGTGTCTTAAGTTCCACCTGCATTAAGGGAATGCTGGATATCTTCACCTGTAACCTTAAAGACCATCAGTGCTCATCCTTTTCCTCACAATACTAGGTCCCAGGCACAATATTATTATTATTTTTTCTTTTTTGTCTTCTTTTCCTGGATGTTTCAGATTCTCTTGGCATGGCCTTTAGGTATCACAGTAACAATAATAAAAATCATTTATTGCTGAGACATCTCAATGATTTCAAGTGGTAAATTAATTTGCAGCCCATCTCCTTGAGGCTGGGAATGTTGAATGACTTGCTAGAAACCAACATGCCAGGCTGGTCACTGAAGAGCTTGCTGTCCTTGTTTTGGCTTCTTCAGGATTTTTTGCCTATTTTTCCTCCTCTCCTATTTGCCCATTTCCGTTTTCCTCACTCTCCTCATCTCATGGCCATTTTTCTACTTAATCTCTACTGGGGGAAGCTCAGGCAAAACACGAATTGTCTATTTAAATTGTTAGCCACATTTTATCAACGACTTTTGTCTACTCAACCGCCCCTCCCAGGTATTTAAATGTGAGCGTCTTCTGATCCTGTCCTCATTTTCTGACCAATTAACAATTCAGCATCTCTATTTCAGTGTCCCAGAGTTGCTTCAAACTGAAACCCAAAACTGACCACGTGGTTTTCCCTCTTGAACAGTTCTTCCTGCCACGTTTGCCACCTTCAGGGAGTGTTTGCTCCATCTCCGCAATTGCACAGGCTGGAAATTTAGGAGTCACTTTTGAGGTCTCTTTCTGCTGTGTTGATTCAGTCTTCACATTCTGTTAATTTCACTTCCTTTGTGTGTCTCTTCGTATCTCCTTCTCTCTATTTGAACAACCTCTATTCTAGGCAGGGACTGTCATCTGTCACCTGGGCCGCTGAACCAGGCTCGTGGAGGCTTCTCCAGTCCAATCTCTACACTAAAGCCAGAGCAGTCTCAATAAGATGAAAGTCCTATTGTTCTATTCCTTACTTCAACTGTTAGGACTTCTCTTTGCTCTTACATAAGGACCAAAATCTGTAACAAGGGCTGGAAGCTTATTATACTCTGTGTGTTTCCACCTCTATCTCTAACTCTTTAAAGAAGACTCCAAGCCTCACGTGAGAATGCAACTTTGGCCTGATGAGACCCTCAAGAGAAGACCCAACTAAATCAAGCCCAGAATCCTAACCCAGGACGGCTGCAAGATAATACGGTTATGTTGTTTAAGCTGCTAACTTTTGGTAATTTGCTAAACAGCTGTGGAGACTCTATGTGAAAACCTCTACTTGGCTCTCACCAGAATATTGACTTTCAATTTTTGCTGGAGTTGAAGGTGGGCAGCGTTTGGGAAGGATTCTGGCAATGTGGGAGGAGGGGAAGATTTGCCTACTTCTTGTTTAAATTTAATTCATTCCAAACATATGTTTGAAATATTTACTGCGTGTTTACTAAATATCAGGCATTATTACAAACTCTTGAAATATGGCAGTGAGCAAAACAGAGATCCCAGCAATCTCAGAACTTACACCATGACCAAGGGAGATGGATCACAAATTATAAACATATTTTTAAAAATAAGTGACATATAGGGAATCAGGTTTTAAGTACAGGACAACAGAGGACAGCAGGGAAAGGAGCATCAGCAGGGGAATGGGGATCAGGTGTTATAGGTAGGGTGGTCAGAGCATGACCAATTGAGAGGGTGACATTTGAGTAAACGCTTGAGTGAAGTAAGGGAGTGAGGTTTGTGTTTGGATTCTGGGGAAAGAGCATGCTAAGCAGACAGAACATCTTTTGTGAAGACTCTGGGGTGAGAGCATGGCTGGAGTGTCAACAACGGAAGGTGGCCAGTGTATTTGGACTGAAGTTAAGGTTAAGAGGGGTCAAAGTGCATGTGTATGTAGCTACATGGATCACATAGGGCCCAAGAGGTCACTGCAAGGATTTGAGGTCTTCCTCTAAGTGAAATAAAGAAACATTTCCAGATTTTTCAGAAGATGAGGGGCATGCTTTTACCAACATGCTGTGAAGATCACGGTCAATTCTGCGCTGAGCATGGACTCTAGCGGAAGTGAAGCGGGCGACTGATTTGGAAGCCAGGTGACGTTCCAGAGCGGAGGATGCTGCAGCTCTGTTGGCTTGGTACAAGTGGAGAAGTGACTGATTTCTAAAAGTTTAATCATCTCACTGCTGCTTTTTACAGGAAGCTGATGCTGCCATTGCCTGAGACCCTGGAGACTCAGAGACATAAATTAAGTTAATTTTCCTTCTTCCTTATTGCTGCTTGGAAGTTAGTTTTCTCAGATAAGATTCTTCACTTACTTACCTTAAATCTGCTTTCCAGTGAATACATTTATTTTCCCTAATCCTCATAACCTGTGAACAGCGAACACAGTTTTGTTTTGCCTAGGGATAATGCAGTAGTTTATTATGCAGGCTAAAGGCCCAGTGATGGTGAAGTGGACAGCGATTGGTAACTGTGTGCAGTCCCAGGCAGAGTGGGGCAGATGATCACGAACTGTGGTCTCCTCTCCTGCTGTCCCTGGAACTTTGTGTGTATGCCGATAAAAAAAGACCCTTTAGGATTATTTTGCGGTATTTTAGGCAGAAGCAAAAAATGAATATACTTGATTGATTTACTTGCTCACTCTGCTAAGAGTATTCTGTTGTTTTAAGTTTTTGAAAGATGATTAATATTAAATTTTCTTCATCATATGACTTTTTTAATTTAAAAATTATTTTGGTTAATTATTTTATTTGATTTGTAAATGCTTATATAAGGATCATCTCCCTAGGAAACAGCCAACTTGACGTTAGTTTCTGTATGAGTCAGGGTTCTCTAGAGGGACAGAACTAATAAAATGGATGAATCTATGAAGGGGAGTTTATTAGGAGAATTGACTCTTGATCGCAAGGCGGGGTCCTACAATAGACCATCTGCAAGCTGAGGAGCCAGAAAGCCAGCCCGAGTCCCAAAACCTGAAAAGTAAGGAAGCCAACAGTGCAGCCTTCAGTCCGTGGCTGAAGGCCTCAGAGCCCCTGGTAAACCCCTGGTGTAGGTCCAAGAGACCAAAAGCTGAAGAACTTGGGGTCTAATGTTCGAGGGCAGGAAGCATTCAGCACAGGAGAAATAATGGAGGCTGGAAGACTCAGCCAGTCTAGTCCTTCCACGTTCCTCTACCTGCTTTTATTCTGGCCATGCTGGCAGCTGATTAGATGGTGCCCACCCAGATTGAGGTGGGTCTGCCTCTCCCAGTCCAGCGACTCAAATGTTAATCTCCTTTGGCAACACCCTCACAGACACACCCAGGAACAATACTTTGTGTCCTTCAATCCAGTCAAGTTGACATTCAATATTAACCATCACTGTTTCTGACACATAAACCTATGCACAGGAGGATGTTGCTGGATCTTTTGCTAACATTTTATTTAAAATTTGTTACCTATTATCCTTAGCAAAATTGGATCTTTTCCTACTGCTCTTTCCAAGGTGGTGGTGGTGGTGGTGTTGTTATTGTTATTGTTATTTTATGTTGTTTTTAATCAAGGATTTGAGAGCTTCAAAAGTGATCTGAAGTAATTCTCTCCTTTTATATGCTCTGGAATAGTTTGGTTAAATTTGAGATTATTTACTTGCAAGCTGAGTATAACTTGCCTGTAAAATATTTGACCCCAGAATTTCTTTTTAGAAAGATATTTAGTGATTCAATTTTGTAATGGTTATAGGACTATTTTAGTTTTCTGCTTCTATTTGAACCAATTTTGGGAAATTATATTTCTCTAGGAGTTTAAATATTGCATTGAAGTTCTTAAATTTATTGGCATAGTTGTTCATAATGATTCCCACCTCTGATTCTCTTTAGATTTAGATGTTATGCACATTTTATCACTCCTAGTTCTATTTGTCTGTGCCCTATTTCTTTTTTCTTAACCAAAAAAGTATCTTTTTTTATTTTTTAGCTTTTGGATCATAATAATCTCTATTACAGATTTTTTAAAATGGTGTTAATATTTGTTCATACCTTTAGTTCCTTTCTTTATCCTTTGTTTGTGTTTTCACCCTATTGTTTTTACTTTAATTTAGAAGCTTAGCTCATCAATCTTAAGTCTTTCTTCTTTTCCAACATTAGCATTTAAGGCTACAACTTTCCCCATAAACACTGCTTGGACTGCAATCCCTGGACAGCCTCTGTGTCCTGTGAGGCCATGAAAACCAAAACCCCAGGCCAGCCTCTCAGCGTGTAAGAAAGTCTGCCTCTGAGTTACAGGCCCGTTTCCTGAGTTTTTAGTTTCTGTGTATTTCTTACTTGTTTGCCAGCTCATGGACAAGTGAAAGAAGAGCTTTAAAACGTATATTTGAGGTTTTTGGTTGATTGCAGTGGTGGTCCGGCCGGTCAGGGCTGCAGCCACATTGTCACTGAGGCTGGTCTTCTGCCTGCACCTTTGCTGTTCGGGAAGCTGGACCCACTTGGTGTTCTGCTTTCATGGGAAAAGGAGAAGGGCCTTCTCTCATTCTCTCTCTCTCTCTTGTTTTTTGTTTTTTTGTTTGTTTGTTTGTTTAATTTTTGAACCTGCAATATCACTTAATTTATTTCAAACATGAAGTTTAAGTGTTTGAGCCAGGATGTTTTCAGGGACCCTGGCATGATTATAAATTTCTGCCTCAGAATTTGTTATCAAGTCAACATTCAATGATAGGTTGGCCAATAAGCCAAGAAGACTTCTGTAACTCTGCAGTCGTGGTTCTCGGTGCTCACCAGTGACCCCGGTTAGATATAACTTACCATGATAAAAGCCCCAGAGTGGACAAGGTTTGAATTTTTTTTAAGGAATCTGCCTCATGAACACCTTTGCTCTGGTTCCCAACAAGTTCCTCATCTCCCTCTGAGACCACCCCAGCCTGGGCTTCGTTGTCTATATCACTATCAGCATTTCAGTCAACACCATTCAACAAGTTTATAGGAAGTTCCAAACATTCCCACATCTTCCTGTCTTCTTCTGAGTCCTCCAAACTGTTTCAAATTCTACCTGTTACCCAGTTCTAAAGTTGCATCTGTATTTTCAGGTATCTTTATAGCAGCACCCCACTCTTGGTACCAATTTACTATATTAGTCTGGGAAAACTGCCCCTATGATTCAATTACTTCCACCTATTCCTGCCCATGACACTAGTGGATTATGGAGATTACACTTCAAGATAAGATTTGGGTGGGGACACAGAGCCAAACCATATCAGCATACGTACAGCTATTTTTCTCAACACGAGGAAGGAGATACCTTTTGCTTTTTAAAGAAGGGCTCAGAGAGTTTATGAGCACTTTAAGGTTATGAATGTGCTTTCAAAAGTCTCCATTTTTAGGACAACTCTGAGGAAATTGGGAGTTAATATTATTAATAGGTTGTAAAGGAAAACAAACAAAAACAAGAATAGAGACATGAAGTGACTTTTCCAAGATCATACAGCTACTAAACACCAAAGATGACTTTCAGAGACCTGAATCTTGTTCACTTTTCTATACAGCAAATCACCTGGGACCTTTTTATATCATAGTTTGACGCACATGGTTTCTGTTTGTCTATGGTCATAGCAGTGGACATAGTCTCATTGTTAAGTTGCTTTCTGATAATGGGCTATCTGGTGAGATATTGTCATTCCACTGTGTCATTCCACTGTGTCATTCCACAATCATTCCACTGTGTCATTCCACAATCATTCCACTGTGATTGGAGGTGGTGCACTTTGAAGGATGGAGCAGGGAACACATAGCAGACAGACGGCCACTGCCCAATCAACCATGATAAGGATTCAGTCTTTATCCTAAAAGCGAACAACAAGAAGTCACCAAAGGCTTTGGATTGGACTGCATGTCAATGCGCATTCAAATATAATTTTGATTTTCATGTGCAAAATGGCTTGAAGGACATTGGAGCCCTTGGGAAGGCTTTTGCAGGTGTCCCAGTGAAAGACTTTAGCTAGGGAGTGGCAGTGGGGATAGAGGAAAAATAGATGGAGAAACATTTTGCTGGAAAAATGTTTGAGAAGGTTATAGGGACTGAGGAAAAGAGGATTCAGGAAAGACACCTAGTTTTCTGCCTCACACAACTGATGACGGTGAAGCTGTCCTTTGAGTTAAAGAATGGGCAGATTAGGGCACAAGTACCACTGACGGCTTCTGAAACAACAGATGTTCCCCCACCCACCCTATTTGACTCGGTGGGTGTGGCCTACATGGCACCTGGATGGGCCTGGAAGCCTGAATTTCCAATGCATTCCAGTGACACTGAGTTGCTGGCCTGACAACCAGATTTTGAGCAGCACTGCAGAAGAGGACCAGCTTTTAAGAGAAAAATCTCAAGTTCCATTCTAGTCATGTGAAGTGTAATATAATTATACTCCTCTCCCCCTGGTTTTACTCTGAAATCGGTGGGCACCTCCCACCCCTTCTGTTTCCCCTTTGGGAGAGGCAACGTTTTTAGTGGAAAGTACATGGTGCGTGGTAAGGAGAGCCCTTGCCAGGTGGACTTGGTAGTGGGCGTCTGGCTGCTGTTGTGTCCCACGCTCCTTCCCACCCAGTGCACTCCCTCTAATCCTAACAGAATGGCTGCTTGCTGGCACCAGTGAGCCTGTTACCAAGGACCAACTCAACACTGAGACTGAAGCCTGAGCTCTAATATCAGCTCTTTTGGTTTCTCTCAGGGTGACTTTACACTAGTTATATAACCTTCATAAATGTCAGTTTTTAATCTGTAAAATGCCTATACCCAAGGTATTTACCTAACAGGGTTGCTGTGGGGGCAGAGGGAGGACAATGTGTATAAGGGAAAGTGTACTGGAAAGTTCACTGTAAATATTGGTTACCATCTGTCTATCTTCTCTGCCAGAGGGTGAATAGCATTGCATGCCTGCTAGCCTCTGTTGTGCATCACAGAATTACCTGCATATTCCAGTGTGGAAGCCTCCTACAGGCAGTGTACTCATGCCTGTCCACAGGTGGAGCTGGCTCAGGCTTTGCTCATTTTAGAGGATTGGTCAACAAATATTAATTTCATTTACCTAAACGTAAAGTCTCTTAATGCATTTAGTTCATGTTCCCATTTCTTCATTTCCAGTCCTTCTCTAGGCTTTAAAGAACAAAATGTTATCTAGCAGACTTAAATGTCCCTGCCTGCTGGCTCTCTGCAGTGGATGTCCCAGCACAGTGCTCAAGCTCTGCTAAGGGTCAGACTGCCTCCTCAAGCAGGTCTTTGACCCCCATGTCTCCTGACTGGGAGACACCTCCCAGCAGGGGCTGAAAGACATCTCATACAGGAGAGCTCTGGCTGGCATCTGGTGGGTTACCATCTGGGACAAAGCTTCCAGAGGAAGGAGCAGGCAGCAATCTTTGTTGTTCTGCCGTCTCCACTGGTGATACCCAGGCAGACAGGGTCTGGAGTGGACCTCCAGCAAACTCCAGCGGACCTGCGGCAGAGGGGCCTAACTGTTAGAAGGAGAACGAACAAACAGAAAGGAATAGCATCAACATCAACAAAAAAGACATCCACACAAAAACCCCATCCAAAGCTCACCAACATCAAAGACCAAAGGTAGACAAATCCACAAAGATGGGGAGAAACCAGCACGAACAGTCTGAAAATTCCAAAACCAGAATGCCTCTTCTCCAAAGGATCACAACTCCTCTCTAGCAAGGGAACAAAACTGGATGGAGAATGAGTTTGATTAATTGACTGAAGTAGGCTTCAGAAGGTGGGTAATAACAAACTCCTCAAAGCTAAAAGAGCGTGTTCTAACCCAATGCAAGGAAGCTAAGAACCTTGCTTCCTGAAAGAAAGTTACAGGAATTGCTAACTAGAATAACCAGTTTAGAGAAGAAGATAAATGACCTGATGGAGCTGAAAAACACAGCACGAGAACTTCGTGAAACGTACAAAAGTATCAACAGCCGAATCAATTAAGTGGAAGAAAGGATATCAGAGATTGAAGATCAGCTGAATGAAATGAAGCATGCAGACAAGATTAGAGAGAAAATAATGAAAAGGAATCAACAAGGCCTCCAAGAAATATGGGACTATGTGAAAAGACCAAACCTACCTTTGATTGGTGTACCTGAAAGTGACGGGGAGAATGGAACCAAGTTGGAAAATGCTCTTCAGGATATTATCCAGGAGAACTTCCCCAAACAAGCAAGACAGGCCGAAACTGAAATTCAGGAAAGACAGAGAACACCATAAAGATACTCCTCGAGAAGAGCAAGCCCAAGACACATAATTGTCAGATTCACCAAAGTTGAAATGAATAAAAAAATTCTTAAGGGCAGCTAGAGAGAAAGGTTGGGTTACCCACAGAGGGAAACCCATCAGGCTAACAGTGATCTCTCTGTAGAAACCCTACAAGCCAGAAAAGAGTGGGGGTCAATAGTCAACATTCTTAAAGAAAAGAATTTTCAACCCAGAATTGCATATCCAGCCAAACTAAGCTTCATAAGCAAAGGAGAAATAAAATCCTTTACAGACAAGCAAATGCTGAGAGATTTTGTCACTCCAGGCCTGCCTTAGAAGGGCTCCTGAAGGAAGCACTAAACATGAAAAGGAACAACTGGTACCAGCCACTGCAAAAACATATGAAATTGTAAAGACTATCGACACTATGAAGAAACTGCAACTAATGGACAAAATAAAAAGCTAGCATCATAATGACAGGATCAAATTCACACATAACAGTATTAACCTTAAATGTAAATGGGCTAAATGCCCCAATTACAAGACAAAGACTGGCAAATTGGATAAAGAGTCAAGACCCATTGAGTATTCAGGAGACCCATCTCACATGCAAAGACACACATAGGCTCAAAATAAAGAGATGGAGGAATATTTACCAAGCAAATGGAAAGGGAAAGAAAAAACAAAAAGCAGGGGTTGTAATCCTAGTCTCTGATAAAACAGACTTTAAACCAACAAAGATCAAAAAAGACAAAGAAGGACATTATGTAATGGTAAGGGGGTCAATGCAACAAGAAGAGCTAACTGTCCTAAATATATATGCACCCAATACAGGAGTACCCACATTCATAAAGCAAGTTCTTAGAGACCTACAAAGAGACTTAGACTCCCACACAATAATAGTGGGAGACTTTAACACCCCACAGTCAATATTAGACAGATCAACAAGACAGAAAATTAACAAGGATATTCAGGAATTGAACTCAGCTCTGAACCAAGCAGACCTAATAGACATCTACAGAACTCTCCACCCCAAATCAACAGAATATACATTTTTCTCAGGACCACATCGCACTTATCCTAAGATTGACCATATAATTGGAAGTAAAGCACTCCTCAGAAAATGCAAAAGAATGGAAATCATAACAAACAGTCTCTCAGACCACAGTGCAATCAAATTAGAACTCAGGATTAAGAAACTCACTAAAAACTGCACAACTACATGGAAACTGAACAACCTGCTCCTGAATGACTACTGGGTAAATAATGAAAGTAAGGCAGAAATAAATAAGTTCTTTGAAACCAATGACAACAAAGACACAACATACCAGAATCTCTGGGACACAGCTAAAGCAGTATTTAGAGAGAAAATTATAGCACTAAATGCCCACAAGAGAAAGCAGGAAAGATCTAAAATTGAAATCTTACCATCACAATTAAAAGAACTAGAGAAGCAAGAGCAAACAAATTCAATAGCTAGCAAAAGACAAGAAATAACTAAGATTAGAGCAAAACTGGAGGAGATAGAGACACAAAAGAACCCTTCAAAAATCAATGAATCTAGAAGCTGATTTTTGGAAAATATCAACAAAATAGGTAGACTCCTAGCCAAACTAATAAAGAAGAAAAGAGAGAAGCATCAAATAGATGCAATAAAAATGATAAAGAGTATATCACCACTGATCCCACAGTGCAAACAAATTCAAAAGCTAGCAGAAGGCAAGAAATAACTAAGATCAGAGTAGAACTGAAGGAGATAGAGACACAGAAAACCTTCAAAAAATCAATGAATCCAGAAGCTGGTTTTTTGAAAAGATCAACAAAATAGATAGACCACTAGCAAGACTAATAAAGAAGGAAAGAAAGAAGAATCAAATAGATGCAATAAAAAATGATAAAGGGGATATCACCAGCAATCCCACAGAAATACAAACTACCGTCAGAGAATACTATAAACACCTATTTTTATTTGTGTAGACAAACTAGAAAATCTAGAAGAAATTGATACATTCCTGGACACATACACCCTCCCAAGTCTAAACAAGGAATAATTCGAATCCCTGAATAGACCAATAACAAGTTCTGAAATTGAGGCAGTAATTAATAGCCTCCCAACCAAAAAAAGTCCGGGACCAAATGGATTCACAGCTGAATTCTACCAGAGGTACAAAGAGGAGCTGGTACCATTCCTTCTGCAACTATTCCAAACAATGGAAAAAGAGGGAATCCTCCCTAACTCATTTTATGAGGCCAGCATCATCCTGATACCAAAATATGGCAGAGAAACAAGAAAAAAAGAAAATTTCTGGACAATATCTATGATGAACGTTGATGTGAAAATCCTCAGTAAAATACCAGCAAACCAAATCCAGCAGCACATCAAAAAGCTTATCCACCGTGATCAAGTCGGTTTCATCCCTGAGATGCAAGGCTGGTTCAACATACACAAATCAATAAATGTAATTCATCACATAAACAGAACCAATGACAAAAACCACGTGATTATCTCAATAGATGCAGAAAAGGCCTTCGATAAAATCCAACACTGCTTCATGCTAAAAACTCTCAATAAACTAAGTACTTATGGAACGTATCTCAAAATAATAAGAGCTATTTATGACAAACCCACAGCCAATATCATACTGAATGAGCAAAAACTGAAAGTATTCCCTTTGAAAATAGGCCCAAGACAAGGATGCCCTCTCTCACCATTCCTATTCAACATAGTTTTGGAAGTTCTGGCCAGGGCAATGAGGCAAGAGAAAGGAATAAAGCGTATTCAAATAGGAAGACAGGAAGTCAAATTGTCTCTGTTTGCAGATGACATGATTGTATATTTAGAAAACCCCATTGTCTCAGCCCAAAATCTCCTTAAGCTGATAAGCAACTTCAGCAAAGTCTCAGGATACAAAATCAATGTGCAAAAATCACAAGCATTCCTATACACCAATAATAGACAAACAGAGAACCAAATCATGAGTAAACTCTCCCAATTGCTACAAAGAGAATAAAATACCTAGGAATACAAATAACAAGGGATGTGAAGGACCTCTTCAAGGAGAACTACAAACCACTGCTCAAGGAAACAAGGGAGGACACAAACAAATGGAAAAACATTCCATGCTCATGGGTGGGAAGAATCAATATCATGAAAATGGCCATATTGTCCAAAGTAATTTATAGATTCAATGATATCCCCATCAAACTACCATTGAATTTCTTCACAGAATTAGATAAAACTACTTTAAATTTTATATGGAACCAAAAAAGAGCCCGCATAGCCAACACAATCCAAAGTAAATAGAACAAAGCTGCAGGCAATATGCTACCTGACTTCAAACTATACTAAAAGGCTACAGTAACCAAAGCAGCATGTTACTGGTACCAAAACAGATATATAAATCAATGGAACAGGACAAAGGTCTCAGAAATAACGCCACACATCTACAACCAGCTGATTTTTGAGAAACCTGACAAAAGCAAGCAATGGGGAAAGGAATCCCTATTTAATAAATAGTGTTGAGAAAACTGGCTAGCCATATGCAGAAAACTGAAACTGGACCCCTTCCTTATACTTTATACAAAAATTAACTCAAGATAGATTAAAGACTTAAATATAAGAGCCAAAACCGTAGAAACTCTAGAAGAAAACCTAGGCAATACCATTCAGGACATAGGTATGGGCAAGGACTTCATAACTAAAATACCAAAAACAATGGCTACAAAAGCCAAAATTGACAAATGGGATCTAATTAAAAGAGTTTCTGCACAGCAAAAGAAACTATCATCAGAATGAACAGGCAACCTACAGAATGGGAGAAAATGTTTGCAATCTATCTGTCTGACAAAGGGCTAACATCCAGAATCTACAAAGAACTTAAACAAATTTACAAGAAAAAAAAAACCATCAAAAAGTGGGTGAAGGATATGAACAGACACTTCTCAAAAGAAGACATTTATGCAGCCAACAAACATATGAAAAAAAGCTCATCATCACTGGTCATTAGAGAAATGCACATCAAAACTGCAATGAGATACTATCTCACGCCAGTTAGGATGGTGATCATTAAAAAGTCACGAAACAACAAATGCTGGAGAGGATGTGGAGAAATAAGAATGCTTTTACACTGTTGGTGGGAGTGTAAATTAGTTCAACCACTGTGGAAGACAGTGTGGTGATTCCTCAAGGATCTAGAAGTGGAAATACCATTTGACCCATCAATCTCATCACTGGTATATACCCAGAGGATTATAAATCATTCTACTATAAAGACACATGTACACATATGTTTATTGCAGCACTGTTCACAATAGCAAAGACTATGCCCAACCTAAATGTCCATCAAGGATAGACTGGATAAAGAAAATGTGGCACATATACACCAGGGAATACTATGCAGCCATAAAAAAGGATGAGTTCATGTCCTTTGCAGAGTCACGGATGAAGATGGAAACCACTCAGCTTTTCAGCAAACTAGCAAACTGGCATTCTCAGCAAACTAACACAGGAACAGAAACCCAAACACTACATGTTCTCACCCATACGTGGGAATTGAACAATGAGAACACATGGACACAGGGAGGGGAGCATCACACACTGGGACCTGTTGTGGGGTGGGGGACTAGGAGAGGGATAGCCTTAGGAGAAATATCTAATGTAGATGACGAGTTGATGGTCGTGGCAAACAACCATGGCACGTGTATACCTATGTAACAAACCTGCACATTCTGCACATGTACCCCAGAACTTAAAGTATAATTTAAAAAAAAAGAACAAAATGTTCTCATTCAGTTCTAGAATATAATACTGCCTTGGAATTATCCGCATTTGAAGAGCAGCACAGGAGTTCAGCCTCCTGTTGTCAACCCTACCTATTTTCAGTGGCTCCAACATCTAATGTCAAAAGTGTTACAAAAAACTAACATTTTACCTTAATATTTATCATTTCAGTAATATATATTCACATATGTGTGCAAAATAACATAAAATACTACTTCGGCTTTAATGGCTTTATTGGTACTGATTTTTATCTTTTTATATCTGATATTTTGTCTGAGTCTATGGTTCACCTGAAGTATTGATTGTAATGCTAGAATCCTTCTAATTAATCATATTTGATTTCTGATATTGCAAACAGTTCTTTCATTTGATCCAAGTTCTAATATAGTGAAATATGAAAAAATTCTGAAAGACTTGAAAAGATTTGTGCTACCCATCTGAGTTTTCACCACCTGTCAAAAATCAGGAGGTTGTGATGCTGTTTGCCTAGTAATCAGAAGACAACTGTTGACATGGGGCTTACTTTAAACTTCAGGACTAGTGAAAAGCCTTGTTACTTGCTTAGGGCTTTACCCAAATCAAAGGAAAGTGAAATTAACATACAATAGGATATGTTTCCACAAAACCTGCACATGGACATTTATGGCAGCTTTGTTCATAATTTCTAAAACATAGAAGTAACCAAGACGTCCTTCAGTAGGTGAATGGATAAACAAACTGTGGTGCATCCCGACAAGGCAATATCATTCAGCAGTAAAAAGAAATGAGCTGTCGAGCCATGAAAAAACATGGAGTATCCTAAGATGCATATTACCAAGTGATAGAAGCCCAACTAAGAAAGCTACAATACTATGTGATTCCAACTATAGAACACTGTGGGAAAGGCAAAACTATGGAGACAGTAAAACACTCAGTGTTTGTTTTGGGTTGGGTTAATGGCTAAGAATTTTTAGGGCAGTGAAAATATTCAGTATGACGCTACAATGGTGGATACATGTATTAGTCTGTTCTCATGCTGCTAACAAAGACATACCCAAGACTAGGTAATTTATAAAGGAAAGAGGTTTAATGGACTCACAGTTCCACATGGTTGGGGAGGCCTCACAATCATGGTGGGAGGCGAATGAGGAGCAAAGATCTCTTACATGGCGGCAGGCGTGTGCAGGGAGACTCCCCTTTACAAAACCATCAGATCTTGTGAGACTTATTCACTATCACAAGAACAGCCTGGGACAGACCTGCCCCCGTGATTCAATTACCTCCCACTGGGTCCCTTCCATGACACGTGGGAATTATGGGAGCTACAATTCAATATGAAATTTGGGTAGGGACACAATCAAACATGTCAATACATGTCACCATACATTTGTCTAAACCCACAGAATGTACAACACCAAGAATGAACCCTAATGTGAACTTGGGAGTCTGTCAATTTGGGTTCATCGATAGCAACAAGTGTGCCTTGGTGGTGGGATATATTGAAAATGGGGAGGGGATGGGATTATAAGGGATATATCTGTATCTGCATCTCAATTTTGCCATGAACCTAAAACTACTCTAAAAAATAAAGTTTTTTTAAATAAATAAAAAAAAATGGGATGTCTTTTTGGAGGGTTGCTTCTAATAGCCTACTGCCAATTGTGCATGCAAGATGATTAAAAATATGGCGGGTGACACTGAGCTGTAAAGTGCACCAAATGATATGGTTTTGCTTTCCCTTTATATGAGTGACAGACTTCAACATTGATAAGTAAAATTATTTAAGTAATTTGCAGACTAGTCTGAATCACATACATCTCAGAAGAATGAAAATTTAGTTATGGCAGTAATAAGAAATTCTTTGCCAGTGAGTACCTACTATCCTACATAAAGTCGAGCCACATACAGTATTGTTATGTGTGTGTATGAGAGAGAGAGAAAGACAGAGAGAGAAAGAGAGAGAGAGAGTTCTCTTTTGTCTGACTTCCTTTTGCATGTATTATTAGCACAGTGTCTTTCTTGATGAGAAGTTCAATGATTGAAGGTGTTTATCATCCCATATTCCCCTGGCCACCTGTCCCATCTCCGTGCTGCAGGTCTACTACCCACTTCCCATTCCTTTGTCGTTCTTTCTTTTCTTTTTGCCCTTTGGATTTTCCAGATGGCATGTCTAGCACTTCCTTTAGTATTTTAAGCGGACCCTCGCTTGCAGCATTGCTTCCTAGTGCACTGTCTTTTATAACAGAGTTAAAAATAATTTAAAAGCGGAGTAGAAGCCACAGGATTGGACCAAAGCCAACGCCTCTAAACTCACGGGAGCTCAGTTGTTGCTTTAAATTTTGATGTTCGTGTTTGAATATGACTCAGACCTCTGTGAAATGGCAAGTCTCGAGTTGAACCCCCTGATAATGAGCGCAGGATAGATCTTAGTGCATAAACCTGGTAAGCTTCATTCACTCTTGAGCCTAAAATCTGAAAGGTCCATCGCAGCCCAGACGTCCCGTCCATAACTTTTTGTTTGTAATTACTTAGGAAATTTTTTGTTTGTTTTCTTATTTCCTATGGTCTGTGATCACCAAGTCAGCTGATAGTTAACAAATAATTTGATGTAGAAATTGACAATTTATTCACAAACAGTAGTTTAGTTTTGCTTCCCTCTCTTCCTCTATAATTACTTCTTCCCAATAATTTTTTTTCATTTTTCTATAAACAAAAAACTACATGATCTAAAAGCCCTGTTTTTGTTTATTTGTTCATTTGATTTGCTTTTGTCTATACTGGTGTGATCTAGAAACAGCAGGTTCTGGGACACACCAACACAACTCTAGCGTCAAATGATTTACGTGACTACGCCCCATTACAGCCTTCCTATTTATAGACTGACCATTTTACTAGTTTTCTTTTGTTATGGTTCCATTAATTTTGGTCAATAATTGTGAATATTCTTCTTAAATATACTTTATTTTTCTAAGGTGGTTTTCACAAAGTTACTCTTGTTTTATTTCCTGTATAAACTGGCACAACTAAAGTAGAGTGTATTTAGTTGATTTTTTTACATCTTGTAATTATTCTCACTCAATGAACTCACGTGCTTCTCCTAGGTTGCGTTAGTCATTGTCCTTTGAGTAATAGTCTTATAGGACCAATGTTGTGTGTGTGTGTGTGTGCGCGCGCGCATGTGCTTGATTTCATCTGCTCTGCGTCCTCCTCTCCTTTAGAACTGTTTGGGAAACTCATGAATACACACATTACTTTAATTTTTAAGTGCTCTCCCATACATAGTGGTAATAAAAGTGTAGGTCTGCAATCTGCCATCTGTGATTCAGAAGTCCAAAACACCTGAAAACCCATGTTTTGGGTATTTGTTTAGTTACTCATTTGGAGGCAAATCTTTCCTGCCCTAAAGTTATGAGACAGGCCCGCCCGACGGACGGAGCACCACTGTCTTTATTTAAGCTTCTGCTTCTGGCTATCCACACACTTTAGGGCAGCAGTAGGGGGTGTTTGATTACCGGAAGCTGTCCTAGACCTTCAAGGGTGTCATAATGTACAGAACACGTACCCTATAACTTTTCTAAGATCTGAAAAATAAGTGAATTTGACACACATCTGATACAAAGGGTTTGGGGCAAGGGTTTATAAGTCTGTATTTTGAAGTAAAATTGAATTTGGGATTTTCTGGGCTGTGATACTGTTTGTTTCACTAGTTTCAGTATAAATGGTGAATTGTAAAAATTGAGCTAAGGCCAAAATCATTTCTTGAGCTATGATAAAACCCTGACCTTAGTTTTTCACCATTTCAAAAAGCGTTAAACAATTTCAGGAATTGGGACATTCTAAAATAATTAAATATTCACTTAATAGTATTTCCCCCACAAATCAGAGCTTTGTCTTTAATTGATAATTGGAACTACATTCACATTAGACAATGTTTGGTGTCATTCCAGAAATAACTGAGCATTCCGAGTGGGAAAATGAAGAGGAAAACATTTGCCCAAGTGTTCAAAGTTCTACTTGATCGTTGTTTCAGGATGACATATGTAGGGCCAGCCCTATGTGAAACTCTGAAGGGGAAATAATTCACTTTGATCGCTACTCCAAGGTACTTGTCTCAGCAAGCCTCCGAAGCCCCGTCCTGCTCCCAGAGTAATTTAATATTTCTTAGCTGGTGACGAATCACCCCTGAGGTTCATCTTCTAATGACGTCATCATAGGGTGAGGTTCCATCTAGGGACATTTACGCTGCAAAAGTTGGCACCTGGATTTTAAAAATGAAGCAGTCAAAGAATGAATCTAGAATTGTGGAATGACCAAAGTTAGGATGGGCACACAGGGAGGAACTTACGTCTGACGAGCCTTCAGATGAACCTGCTAGGCGGTTTGCCTCCACTGGCCACTCAGTTGCCCTCCTCTGTTCTGGATACAGGCCTGACTTCTCCTGATTTGTTTTCACTTTCCAATAGGCCATACTTTCATAAGATGGAATCGGTGAAAAAAAAAAAAGGGGGCTTACAGCAGAATTTAATTGGCCCTGAAATCTAGGGTATAGGAGATTGGACAGGGGCTCTCTCCCAAGGTTAAAACATTATTCTGAAAATCATCTTCCACAGAAGGCCTGCATTTGTGCTACTTCTAAGTTACATAATTAGAGGAAGAGGAGGTATGTAATGGTGGTCCAGGTGAATATTTGATTTCTGTCACTTTTAATATTCATTTTCATTTGTCTTCACATGCTAGCAGTTTGCCATCTGTATAGTAATAGCTGTGGTCCAACCCAGTGCCAGGGTTCACTGACAAGCTGGAGAGCCATCGCAAATCTGTGGGATGACGATGACTTTAGAGAATGAAATGGCAACAAGTACACAAATGCAAAGAAGAGTTTTGGATTAGGATTATGAGGTTTGAAAATGGTATCCTTAATCCAGTTTGAACATATTTAAGGAATTCCTTTATATTTGTGTAATTACTTGTAATTAGAATATTCAATTATTGGGAAATAGAGAAAGATATTTAATATCACTTTGCTTTAGTGATGTCCTGTAGGCAGCTGTAAGAGGGTCTCATACTTCTAAATTGTTTTTATCTATATAGTAGATTCATATCATATGCATGATTAACTTACAGGCTTTCATGTATCATCCACTACTTAATAAAAGAGAGAGACAGGAACTAATTTGAATAATGTAAGCACCTCAGCCAGTCATTGGTCCCAATGAGCATGTGGCCCGAGTGAAGCATCAAGCGGGAGTCCAACAAAAAGCCTATGGAGTCTGGAAACCTCTAGAAGCAGAGATGGACCCGATGCAGAGACAGGAGCCTCAGCCTTGGAATGGCAAGCGCATTCATTCAGCCAGCAAGGAGGTTGGAAAAAAACTCATCTGAGTCCCCAGAAATGAATGCAGCCCTGTGGACACCCCAACTGTGCAACAAGCAGAATTAATAAAGTATGTTTAAAATGGAGAAATTTGGAAAAAATAACATGAACGTCATTCCTGCAATATTTTATATCGAAAATAATGCATATGAATTTTGTTGTTTGCATGCATCTCAGTGGGAACGTTTCCTACAAGTAAGCAAGCAATCCTGTAGTCAGTTTCCATAAAGGTGCGTATTTCATAATTGCACATATTTATTATGCTTCAAAAATGGCAAATATTTTAGGTCAGAAAGACCACACTATTGAAATCTAATATTATCTTTCTGTGTTCTTTAATTTCATTCTTATTATTTATCACTAGGCTAGAAATATTATGCTAGAATGAAGGAAATGGGAAATTAGAGATTGATCTAAACCATGGACAGGAAAACAACCCTTACATGTTTTTTAAAAAAACTACTCAGGGTATTAATATAAATCTAACTTTATCACTTGCAAAATATATTTCTTTAATTTATTTTTGGCTTTATGAAAATTACACATTCACTTAGATTAAAAAGTCAAACCATTCTACAAGGGAGAAAAATAGCAGTTCTCCATCATGTGGTCCATCTTTAGAAGCAGCCACTTTCAAATATTGATTCTGATATTTAGCTATTATTCTGACAGTTGCTTCTGTATCTCTGAATAAGATTTGTGTATTATTGTTTCTCTTTGTTTCTGGTTGGGATAGTGTCTAGTGACTTTCCATTTTGTAAGTTCAGAATTTAGATTTGTTGCCCCCATTCTACACACACCAGCAATTCTCCTACATGCAAACTCCAAACCCAGTTATATGACAGTTTTGAGAGAAAATACTCAGTGTTTCCTTAATTGTGATCACACAAGTGATAATCACAATGGAGACTTACAGGTATAATGATTGCATCCCCTTCTTGTACAATATTTTTGTTGGTTTTCTCTGTTGTCTTATTTGGTTACTACATAATTTATTTCAATTTCTAATCTAGGTTCAAACTCTATTAGAAGGGCAGTCTCCATCATGCAATGTCTGCATGCCCTCCTTTGCTTGAAACATCGCTTCTAGAGCCCTTGGCCCCACTGATCCTACATGGGCCAGTTTCCCCCTCATCCTGATTCATTGCACTTATCCAGGGAGTCCCACTCATTATTGTGCTGGCAGGTCCCTTCTCTTGCAACCTGAGTTAAATCCCTGAAACCATTTCTATGTTGGTTTACCACTTAAATTGTGGTAGAGCCTGTCCCTTAGTAGCTTTATAAGAAAGAACGCCAAGTAGCAGGTAAATTATTGAGACATCTGCATTAGGGTCGCACTAGGCTGATTATAACTCATAATCTAACCTTTGTGGCATAGCCAAAGAGTTTGGCTTTTGTTTTTGCTTCCACATGGCAAGAAGCATGAAGGCAGGAAATTCAGGTCTGGTGTGGGGTCTGCTATGTCACCAAGGTCTCAAGTCCATTCCATTCCTGCTTTATGTCATCCTTGGTGTTACATCCAAATTCACATCTGTGCTCCAAGAAGAAAGAGGGGAACAAAAGCTGCTCCTTACATACCTGTATTTTTATATAAGAGGAAGCAAACCTTTCCAGCAGAATTCCACATATATCATATTGACTAGATTTTTGTAACATAAATAATCCTACATGTTGTTATGCTTACTTTCTGAGAACTCTTCTGTGATAAGCAACATTGTGATGTTGTTAATAAGGAAGATGAGGGAGTAGCTAGTAGTATGCAATTTTAGTGGAATCCATCACACCATGCATGTCTGTCTATCATCTATCTATCTATCATCTATATCTATCTATCATCTATCTATCTCTATCTATCTATCTATCTTTTTTTTCTATTTATGCTCTCATACTTTATTATTTGTTTAACTGAACATAGAGAACATAGAGTTCTGGGTTGGAAACTACTTTTCCTCAGAATTTGAAAGCATTCCCTATTGTGTTCTCTCAGAGACTGCTGCTATGTAAAAGCTCACCAGGCTTCTGGTTTCTTACACTATTGATGTAACCTCCCCGCACACCGTCTCCTGTGTTTTGTAGTTTCAGGATTAAGTGTTCCTTTGTGACCACCGGTGCGGGCTCTCACGGAGGCTGCTCCATCTGTGGGTCCACGTCCTGCTGCTGTGGATGGACTCTAGCTCTAGTTCCGTGATAATGTCCCCATTCTCCTTCTGTGGGTCTCCTATTATTCGGATGTTGGTCTACTGGATGGATCCTCTTATATTCTTACCCATTTTTCTTTTCCATCTGTTTTTCTTTATTGTTGTTTTACTTTCTAGGAAATTTTCACAAGATTATGTCTGAATCCTTCTATTGGAATGTTTGTACCTCTCATCCCATTTTAATATGAAGAGATATTTTGGCTCTGAATCTCCTTCCTTTTCATGTAAACTCTCATCCTTATCTTCTCTTATTGTCCTGAAAATACCAGGTTTTTCAATTTTTTTTTCTATAACTTTTATTCTCTCCAAGTTTCTCAGTTTGTCTTTTGTTTGGTTTCATCTCTTTTTTTTTTAATATTAGGGGTTATTCTCATATGCCTGAAAATCCTTGGCCCTCAAAAGCTAAGTTCAAGATTTCCTGCTTCCAAAATATTGTTGCTATAATCCTTGATTCTGTTGGGTTGGTCATACTTCCCTAGGCTTTGGCCTTCATTTGATCCCTTTACTGTCACTTTGTGAGCTTCGAGAGTAACCAGAAATCTACCATATTTATGAGGATGGCAAAGTTAATTGTCATCTCTAAAATACACATTTCTTATTGTTTCCTTTCTCTAGTCCTCTTAGCAAACCTGCCCACTCAACCAGTGGAAGAACAAATATTTAGAACTTCCTGAAGTAAGAAATAAGAAACAATATTTCTTCCAATTCAAAATGTATCCAGGAAGTCTATGTATGAGATCAGCTTACAGTATTCACTTCAGACCCCAAATCAGGATATGTTGCCTGACAAGTATACAGGGAAATTGTGCTGAATACTTAAAATATAGCTCACCTAAAACTTTATTTATGACAGTCTGACTAGTGATATCCTGACCTAGGAATTCAAGAAAGGGGTACTTTTCCAGGCTGTGTATTGGAGTCCTTCAGACTCTGCCCTAACCTCACCCATGGAAACCACATTAAAGTTGCTACAATTGACTCGGGGAGGGGAACATCACACACCAGGGCCTGTAGCGGGCAGGGAGGTAAGGGAAGGGAGAGCATTAGGACAAATACCTATTGCATGCGGGGCTTAAAACCTAGTTGATGGGCTGACAGGTGCAGCAAACCACCACGGCACATGTATACCTGTGTAACAAACCTGCACCTTCTGCATGTGTATCCTAGAAATTAAAGTAAAATTTAAAAAAATTAAAAAACAAAAGCAAACAAATTGCTACAGCTATCTATGCCCCTGACTGGAAAAAACCCACCCGCTCTCCTTCTTTGTTCGCACTGTGTCCCAACTCCCATCGTTCTAGATATACCTGGCTTCAGATACTTGCTCATACTATGGTTCCATGAAGTATTTTTCACCTAACAGTCATCTAGAAACTATTCACACATTTTTGATAGAGTTTTGAAAATTGCATATAAATAATGATGGGTGTCTCAAGCCTTAGACAAAGAACCTTTACAGTCTTAATATTTTCCATAACATATACAATAAATAAAAATTTTAAAGACTGATTAATATTCATGTATGTCTACAGGTTCTGTAGAAATCATTTCAAGGAGTGGCAAATAATTTATTGAGGAGTGATAATCTCATATTTAAACAGAAAACCTGGGAAACGCAGTAAAACCTCTAGTAGTAAGGAACTCCCTATCAGTTAAACCAAAGCTCCCAGCAGCAGTAGTAGTCCATTTGACTATAGCCAGCTCCTACCAACTTCACCTATTTGGAATTCAGCTGAGGACATAAATGCAAACATCAAAGCTCTCCAAATGGCCCCATGAGACTCTAAAACTCTTTTATCTTTAAACTTGTAATCATAAGAAGGTTTTTCCAACTCTCACTTGGGGTCAAATTTATTTTGCACAAAATTCAAACAAAAATTATTGTCTTATTCTAAAGCTGTATGTTGGAAAGACGAAAAGTGAACTGATATAGGTAAGTATTCTAATGAGAGAAAACTAAATAGCTAGCAAGATAGAAGACAGAAAATATATTCTAAAATGAAACTGAGAAATAGAATGAACCATGTGGTACTGAGTTAGATTTAGAGACATCAGTATGATCTCGTGTTTAACTTAATATAGAAACAGATGGATAGATACAGAAATAAGTGTATATATGTGTGCATTTATCAGTTAGTATACATACATATATTTCCTAGCTCTGTCTGCTAAGATAGTAGCAGTGACACCCAGCAGCAATAAGCTCACCCCAAATGCAGATCTTGGTTTCTAATACTATTCTCCTATAAAAGAATCCCAGGGATCCTTGGATAAATTACCAATTCCAGGGCTTTGCAGGAAATAGATAACATGACCCCAAAGCATCTTTGAGTTCCAGAAGGAAAGGAACTGCTGACACAACACAACTATGGGGACACGTTAAAGGACACAGGTGCCAACCTGCTAGAGCTCCCAATGATGAAAGCTGAAAAAATTTGAGCAGCAAAATAAATAACAGAGTATTGGATTAAAACCCAAAGTATAAAATAAATATTCATGAGTTCACACTGATATAAATAAATGATTGAATATGTAAATAAAAAAGATTTCTTAGCCTGTTTTCTGATGCCATTACTGAATACCACAGACTAGGTAATTTATAAAAGGATAAATATATATTTCTCACAGTTCTGGAGGCTGGAAAGTCCAAGAGCAAGACACCAGCATGTGGTGACAGTCATCCCATGGTAAGAAACCAGGCAGGAGTGAGCATGGGAGACAGTGAGGAAGGGGGGCAAACATTAGGAGACCACTCCTGAAATTACTATCCCATTCTCCAGAAAATGGCAGTAATTACCTCATGAGAGTGCAGCCCTAAAGACTTGATTCTCTTGTAAAGGTTCCCCCTCTTCATACTGTTACAATGAAAACTAAACTTCAGCATGGGTTTTGGAGAGGATACTCAGCCCAGAGCAGTGAGAGAAGGAACAAATCTCCCTCACAGAAGAATTTCAGGTAAATTATGTAGACAACTCTACCTTCAAGGAGTTAGAGCATAAAATACCACCACTTAAGTATGGGCTTGGAACACTGACTTCCTTCTAAAGAGTACAGTACGGAAAGGGATGAGGGGAAAGACCCTTATAGAGGAGAAACTTGGCCAACACTACCTCAGTCAGGTGATCAAGGCCAACGTCAGTAGCCCTAAATCATGTTGATGGCACATACCCTTGCTAGGATGTGATGAGTGTTGAAATTTACCTCTATGGTCTTCCTCTCCAAAACATAGCCCTCCAGTCTAGCCTTGAGAGAAATGTCAGACAAATCCAAATTGAGAGACCTTCTCCTAAATACCTGACCAGATCAAATCTGTCAAGGTCATCAAGAGCAAGGAAAGTCTGAGAAACTGCCACAGCAAGAGGAACCAAGGGAGACAGACATGATGACCAAATGAAATATGGGATTCTGGATGCAATTTTGGAACCAAAAAGATAACTTTAAGTAAAAATGAATGAAACACAAAACATGGACTTTGGTTGATAATAACCTATCAATATTGGTTCTTTAATTGCTTTAATATAAAGTAGAAACTGAATGAAGAAGAAACTGGATAAAGGGTATACAGAAATTCTCTTTACTAAAACATATTTTTAAAAATAAAAGGCAATAGAACTCCAAGTATTGCCAGATTGAAGTAATTTACTATACATGCAGCCAAATTTATACAATACAGTGGAGTATAAAAGCAGAAAAACCTATTTTTTACAGACTGATACATCTGAGTTCGGTTTCTGGGTAAACACTTTCTAACCCTACATTTTTTTGGCAAGGACTTAGCCTTTGCTGAGACTCAGTTTTGTCATCTGGAAAACTGAAATAATCATAGTATTTACATCATAGAGCTTCATGAACAATAAATTATTAATTAATATACAGTTCTTAGCACCATTCCTGGAAGATAAAGATCATTCGATAAATGTTAGCTATTATTATAAAATATTAAAGCACGATACACTAATGTTCACAATAATGGTCTAAGATTTTTGTAAAAGGTGAGATTACATATAGAATAACTTTATCAAGAACACAGAAAAGTGATTATAGAAAGTCCCATCCAATGTGTTAAATGAAAAATGGACCCATTTAAGCACTGTAGAGAGAGAAGTGGGCAGTAGGCGTTGCGTATGTGGGGACAAAGTGTCGGAGGTCTTCACAGGCTGTGATTGTTTTTCTGGTAGATAGTCCACTGCATGTGGGCTGGAGAGCTAGATGGTGGTGTGGGAGGCATAACATTCAAGGTTGAAGGTTAGAAATGCTGCAGTCATTTTAATAATGAGGCTTCATGATACAAACAGGGAAGTGAGGACCTTTAACTAGAAAACTCGACTTCCTCAACTCAAAATACCCTTCCTTCCCTGATAATTTGAGATAACCGAAATATTCCTTTAGCTAAATTAATCCTTTAATTAGGAGAAACAACAGTGTTACAGGTAGTACATTCAGCACCTATCTCTCCAATATTTTGATCATAGTTACTCAACAGAGTGGATGACTTGGAGTGGTAAAATGTAAATATTGGAGGAAGAGCCCCTGTTTAACTCTTACTGGATGAACATGCATGCTGTCAGAGATTCAAATGCAGGCTTTCACTGGGTTACCTGTTAACTTGGCACTTCAACTGTCTCTTCTAAGTCTGGGAACAGATTTTGCAAATTCCCCTTCCAGGTGTGGCCCAGAGTTAGAGCTGGCCAAGGGAGCAACTCCATGAATCTGGGACATGAGTGAACTGGAAGCTTCTATGCCACTGGCTGGAATTTCTCTGACCAGATTTTGAGGAGTAAAAGTACTCGCAGACTGAGCCAACAAAAGCAGCAAACAGGCTCTTTGTTGTCTCTGTAATCTGTCTTTAATCATTCCACAATTCCCTGGTTTTCTTTATAATCTGTGGCATGAGTTCACTCAATCTGCTATTTGCCCATTAATGGCAAATGCTCAGAAGACAGTGACCCTGCAAGCTCCTGCAAGGTCAGAGAGTTTGTTGCACCTTAAAGAGCCCCAATACAATATCCCCATTTGCCTGGAACAGTCCTGGTTTATTTCTTTTTATTTCAAGCAAGAAAGAGTGGTAAAAAGTCAATTTATTAACAAGAACTATTTATTTTGTATATTCATTTTTATTTTTATAAATGTATGGGGTACAAGTGCATTTGTGTTGTATGTATATATTATTAATAGCCAGTCTGACTGGTCATTCTGACTCGTGTAAAATGACATCTCATTTGTGAAGTCTGAGATTTTTGTGTATCCATCACCCAAATAATGTACATTATATACACTAAATCATCTCTCATCGTCTACCCTCCTTCTACCCCATGACCTTCCAATTCTCTAGTGTTTATCAGTCCACACTATATGTTCATTTGTACAAATTATTTAGCTCCCACTTATAAGCAAGAACATTTGTATTTGTCTTTCTGTTTCTGAGTTGTACTCAGAATAGGACTGGCCTCCAGTCCTATTCATGTTGCTGCAAAAGGCATGATTTTATATATTTAATGCTCAATAGTATTCCATTGCGTATATATATATCACATTTTTATTCAATAATTCATTGATACACCCTTGGGTTGTTCAATATCTTTGCTATTGTGATTACTGCTGCAATAAATGTACAAGTGCAGGTATCTTTCTGATTAATTGTTGCTTTTTTCTGGCTAGATACCCAGTAGTGGGATCACTATATCAAATGGTAGTTCTGTTTTCAGTTCTCTGAGAAATTTCCATACAATTTTCCATAGAGGTGGTACTAATTTACATTCCCATCAATAATGTTTAAGTGTTCCCTTTTGTCTGCATCCTCCCCAACATCTATTGTTTCTTGTCTTCTTAATAATAGCCATTCTGACTGGTCATTCTGACTGATGTAAAATGATATTTCATTGTGGTTTTGATTTGCATTTCCCATATGATAAGTGATGTTGAACATTGTTTCATATGCTTCTTGGCCACTCAAGAGTCTTCTTTTGAAAAACATCTATTCGTGTCCTTTGCTATCTTTTTAATGGGATTATTTGGAGGGTTTTGTTGAGTTGTTTTATTTCCTTTTAAATTCTGGATTTCTTTCCTATTAGATGCATAGTTTGCAAATATTTTCTCCTACTTTGCAGACTGTCTGTTCACTCTGTTGATTATTTCTTTTGTTGTGCAGAAGCTTTTGAGTGTAATCAAGTCCTATTTGTCTTTGTTTGTTTGTTTGGCGATTGTTTTTGCTTGTGCTTTTGAGGTGTTAGTCATGAATTCTTCACCTAGACCAATGTCCACAAAAGTTTTCCATAGATTTTCTTCCGGTATTTCCATAGATTCAGGTCTTATATTTAAACCTTTAATCCATCTTGGGGTGATTTTTGTATATGGTGAGAGATAAATCCAGTTTTATTGTTCTGCATATAACAATCCAATTTTCCCAGCACCATTTATTAAAGAGTGTTCTTTCCCCATTGCATGTTCTTATCAACTTTGTCAAAGATCAGTTGATTGTAGATATGTGGCCTTATTTCTGGGTTCTCTATCTTATTTCATTCATATATATGTCTATTTTTATACCAGTACTATACTGTTTTGTTTACTATAACCTTTTAGCATAATTTGAAGTCAAGTAATGTGATACTTCCAACTTTGTTCTTTTTGCTTGGGATTACTTTGACTATTCAGGCTCGTTTTTGGTTTCATATGAATTTTAGAATAGTCTTTCTCTAATTCTGTGAAAAATTATGTTGGTATTTTGATTGATAAGGATTACATTGAATCTGTAGATTTGCGGATGTTTTTCTATTTGTTTGTGTCATCAACAATTTCCTTCAATAATCTTCTATTGTTTTTCTTATAGAGATCTTTCACTGCCTTGGTTAAACGTATTTCTAGGTATTTTGTTTCCGTTTTCAGCTACTGTAAATGGAATTACCTTCTTCACTTAGTTCCCAGCTTAATAATTACTGGTATATAGGAATATTACTGATTTTGTACTTTATTTTGTATTCTGAAACTTCTTTAAATTTATTTATTAAATTTAAGAGATTTTTGGTAGCATGTTTAGGGTTTTTTAGATATAAGGGCATATCATCAGAAAATTGATAATTCAAATTGCTCTTTTCCAATTTGGATGCCTTTTCTTTCTTTCTCTTGCCTGATTGCTTTGGCTAGGACTTCCAGTACTGTGTTGAATAGGCATGATGAAAGTAGGCATACTCGTTTTGTTCCACTTTTAGAGGGAATACTTTCAACTTTTCCCCATGGTAGGATGTTGGATGAGGATTTGTCAAAGATGGCCTTTATTATTTTGAGGTATGTTCCTTCTATACCTAGTTTGTTGAGGGTTTTTATCCGGAAAAAAATGTTGAATTTTATCAAATGTTTTTCCTACATCTTTGAGATGATTTTATTTCTTTCTTAATTCTATATATATCATGTATCCCTTTTATTTATTTGTGTATTTTGGACCATCCCTGCATACCTGGAATAAAACCCACTTAATCATGGTGTATTATCATTTTGACATGCTGTTGTACTCAGTTTGCTAATATTTTGTTAAGGACTTTTCATCTATGCTCATCAGGGATATTGGTCCGTCATTTTCTTTTTTTGTTGTTGTCATGTTCTTGTCTTGTTTTAGTATCAAGGTGATACTGGCTTCATAGAATGAGTTAGAAAGATTCCTTCCGTTCTCAATTTTTTTGGAACTGTTTCAGGATGATTTCTTCTTTTTACGTTTGGTAGAATTGGGTTATGAATTTATCTGGTCCTGGGATATTTTCGTTGGTGTTTAGGGGAGACTTTTTATTACTGATCAATCATGCTACTTGTTACTCTTGTTCCTGGTCAGTTCTGAATTTTTAGTTCTTTCCGGTTCACTCTTGAAAGATTGTAAGTTTCCATAAACTTATCCATTT
The DNA here is from genome assembly GCF_024542745.1 of Macaca thibetana thibetana. Lineage (NCBI taxonomy): Eukaryota > Metazoa > Chordata > Mammalia > Primates > Cercopithecidae > Macaca > Macaca thibetana. The sequence continues at coordinate 104,777,470 of NC_065590.1, forward strand.
CTTCAAGATTTTCTAGTTTGTGAGTTTATAATTTTTCATAATAGTATCTGATGATCTTTTGTATTTCATAGTATCAGTTGCAATGTCTTCTTTTTCATTCCTGATTTGTTTATTTGGATTTTCTCTTTGTTTTTCTTGTTTAGTCTGCCAAGTGGTTTATCAATATTAACTTTTCACTTTGTTGATATTTTGTATTTTTTTTTTGGTCTCTATTTCATTTAATTCTTTTCTGATCTTTATTATTTATTTTCCTCTGCTAACTTTGAGTTTAGTTTGCTCTTATTTTTCTAGTTCCCCAAGATGAGAAATTGGGTTGTTAATTTGTGATCTTTCTACCTTATCGATGTACGCATTTGATACTGTAAACTTCCCTCTCAGCACTGCTTTTGCTGTGCCCCACAGGTTTAGTATGTTGTCTTTCCATTTTTGTCTTTAAACACATTTAATTACCTCCTAATTTTTTTGTTGACCCAGCGATCATTCAGTAGCATGTGGTTAAATTTCCATGTATTTGTATAGTTTCTGACGTTTCTGTTGGTCTTGATTTCTAGTTTTATTTCACAGTGGAATAAAACCAGTTTTTTGAGAAGATACCTGTTTTAATTTTGATTTTTAAAAATGTATTGATATTTGTTCTGTGGCCTAACATATGGTGTCTTAAAAAATGTTCCATAGACATTGAGAACACATGGACACAGAGAGGGAAACAGCACACACCAGGGCCTGTTGAGGGGTGCGGGGTGAGGGGAGGGAACTTAGAGGACAGGTCAATGGGTGCAGCAAAGTGCCATGGCACCCATTTACCTATGTAACAAACCTGCATGTTCTGCACATGTATCCCAGTTTTGTTTGTTTGTTTGTTTTTGTTTTTGGAAGAAATAAAAAAACAAAAACTTCCATGGGCTGATGAGGAGAATGTATGTTCTGCAGTTGTTGGGTAGAACGTTCTGTCAATGTCTGTTAAGTCCACTTGCTCAAAAGTCCAATTTAAGTCAAAGTGTTTCTTTGTCAACTTTCTGTTTCAATGGTCTGTCTAGTCCTGTGAGTGGGGTGTTGAAGTCCCCCACTATTACCCACTATTGTTGTGTTGCTGTTGATCTCATTATTTAGATGTTGTAATATTTGTTTTATGAATCTGGGTGCTTTCATTTTGGGTGCACGCATATTTAGGAATGTTATATTGTCTTGCTGAATTGATATTCATATATTTATGTAATGACCTTCTTTGCTTTCTTTTAATGTTGTTGATTTAAAGTCTCTTTTATCTGATATTAGTATAGGTGGTCCCACTCACTTTTGGTTTCTATTTGTGTGGAATATATTTTTCTTTTCCCTTACTTTCAGTCCATATGTGTCTTTATGGATAAGGTGAGTTTTCTGTAAGTAGAACATGAGAGTTGGATCATGTCCTGTTTTCTCAATATCTTGTTGCTTTATCCAGCTTCCTGGAAACTTTCGTTGTAGTGAGGTGTTATTCTTCTTACCTGAATATAAGCAGGATGGATGGGGTGGCCATCCACTTTGTAGCTACAGCTACCACCCTGGTCTCACGAGAAAATGACTGTAGTGCATGCAAGATGGATAGAGTTTCTATGTTCACATGTGGCTAAAACTGACAGATGACCAGCTATAACCCATTCTCTTTGTTCAACACTCTCTAATATGATAGAAGTAACAGCTCTTTTTCAAGGTCAGCCCATGAATAAAACCAAGTGTTTTTAGATGCGAGAAGCTGGGGAAAGCTGGCCCTTTGGTCTGGGTGGTGGTTGAAGACGTGGTCAGAGCTGCAGCCCTTGCTGACCATCTCCTGTTCCAGCTAGCATCCTGGCAGTGGGAGGCCCTAAAACACCCAATGCCTATTACAGACTAAGTGGGGGGAGATTGGATTATGGTTGGGTAAATGTGGAGTATGCATAAAAAATAAAAGTACTGCTGTAGTCCTCTGTAGTTAATTTAGAGGGTGGTCTGGATACCTTTACTACAATTGTTCGGGCATTCATCTTGTTATGTAAATATTTAGCCATTTATTTCATATTTAATAATAATTTTAAAATTTTGCAATAGACCTATTATGCAGTTATCTTTAACCAGAGGATAGAAGAAAGAAGAAAAAAAAATAAAGAAGGAAGGAAGGAAGAAAGGGAGGGAGGGAGGGAGGAAGGGAGGGAGGAAGGGAGGGAGGGAGGGAGGGAGGGAGGGAGGGGAAGGAAGGAAGGAAGGAAGGAAGGAAGGAAGGAAGGAAGGAAGGAAGGAAAAAAGAAAAGAGAGAGGGTGAAATGTATTATATATTACAGAAGAGCGTGTTTAATGAAAAAATAAATATTTTTCTCAAGAAGCTCAATGACCAATGTGTAACTTTTACACTTTGTTTGCCAAAATTTCTTTCTAATAAAGGTACCTTAGTGATGTCACTAAGCATATAAAATTCATAAGGCACACATCTTCTAAGAAAACATTTGTATCTCCTTGAAATACTCAGATGTTTTAGTAGCTTTTTATTTGAAATAAATTTCGATTTACAAGAAAATTGCAAAACTTGAGAGTGACCTTATGCCCTTTGCTCATCTGTCCCTAATATTAACAACTTGTGTAATCATGAATCCATTATCCACACCAGGAAATTCACATGGTTTAATACTACTAACAGACTTTATTTGTGATTTCCCAGTTTTCCCTACAGCCCTTGTCTTGTTCTAATGTCCCATATACATTGTGTATACTTTTCATGTCTCCCATGTCTCCTCTAATCTGTGACAATTCTTCACTTTTTCTTTGTCTTCCATGAACTTGATGAAAATGAAATCTGTGCCTAAAGACAATAACGTACGATGTGTGATTGCAGAAAGTGTGTTACATGTCACTCAGTGAAGCAAAACATTTCTTTTAGATCAAAAAAGTGTTATAAATTAATCTCTCCGATTCCAGGCTTACCTGTGCATGTATGAGAAGTGAAGCAATCACCGCCATTGTTCCAGTTTCATTAGCTGAAGAAACGCTTTGCAAACGGCTGCAGGAAGCCAGTTTTATTTCAGTGTCATAGATGCCTCAAGTAGAGAAAGCAAAAAATAGATAAATTTGGTGAAGAGGTTAAACATTGAAAAAATTGTTTATATTTTCAGTGATATGAATAGTATACATGTTGATGGAACCTGGCATAATACAATGTAGATACTAAATTAAGAAATTTTGTTATACATAGACACACATACAGATTTTTTTCGATTAAACCACAAAACTGAAGGGGAGAAAAGGAGCCTATAGGACAGAAATGCATTTGGAATTGGTTGTGGTATATTGAAATGTAATTCATATCTCAATTGAAACAATGTCTTTTTTTTTTTTTTTTTTTGGACAGAGTCTCACTCTGTTGCCCAGGTACAGTGGCACGAACTCAGCTCACTACAACCTCCACCTCTTGGGTTCAAGTGATTCTCCTCTCTCAGCCTCCGGAGTAGCTGGGATTATGGGCGCAATCTGTGATAAATAATATTCTAAGTTAGAAAAATAAGCTGTAGTTTTCAAATACATGGAGAGAGAGAGAGAACTCCAATTTTTTTGTGACAATTATGACAATGAATTAAAAACAAAATTCAACGTGACGGTATGCACTGTCTCTTTTTGCTGCAGTTATAATTAGTTTTTTTAAATAAAAATATAACTGTTTAGAAAATTACTTTGTAAATAAACTCATGTCATTCTTTGGGTTGAATAATTTGATAGAGACCTGATTTTTACTTGTATAATTGTATATTCAGTAAAATATTTAAAATACCATACACAAAGTTTATTTCATAGATCTTGTCTTAGAGAAGTATCTATCCAATGAATAAAATCTAAATGGGTTTGGTTTTAAACTAAATTATCAGTCAATTAACTTGCTTTTTTTTCATTACACTTTAAGTTCTGGGATACATGCGCAGAATGTGCAGGTTTGTTACATAGGTATACACGTGCCGTGGCAGTTTGCTGCACCCATCGACTCTGCACAGCAAAAGGAACTATCATCAGAGTGAACAGGCAACCTACAGAATGGGAGAAAATTTTTACGATCTATCCATCTGAAAAAGGACTAATATCCAGAATCTACAAGGAACTTAAACAAATTTGCAAGAAAAAAAACAAATAACCCCACCAAACATGAAGAGACGCTCCTCAAAAGAAGACATTTATGTGCCCAAGAAACATATGAAAAAAAGTTCATTATTACTGGTCATTAGAGAAATGCAAAAATCAAAACCACAATGAGATACTCTCATGCCAGTTAGAATGGTGATCATCAAAAAGACAGGAAACAACAGGTGCTGGAGAGGATGTGGAGAAATAACTTGTTTGTGTTTTAAAATTCCTCTTTATTTCCATTTTCTCAACCGTTATATGGCAGCCTACACGACATAACTTGCAGCTCTTATGTGAGGAGAAAATGAGATAATTAATAGATGCAAAGTGCCTACCACAATATATAGCACTTAAAACTATTCCATAAATGGTTGTTACTACTGTTTTTCCAGACTTTTTTATCTCTAAATATCTGGTGTATTACAGGGCCTCAATAAATCAATACTGTAAAGTAAGTTAGTTAGAAGTGCCCAGCTGGGATAAAACAATTTTGTGCTTTTATATTTACCTAAGAATTGATATAAATTAAGCAATACTTTATTATCTTCAGTGTGGCCTATGTTTTATCTTCTGGCTTTTCTTATGGTCACTAGTGCCTGGGGGAGTTCTCATTTGCAATACCAGAACTTTCTCTCTGTAGGACTCCAGTTGACATCAAATAATGATTCTTGCAGACACAGGAACGGATCATGTAAAAGTGATGGAGGGACTGAGCTGTCTTGTATATGTGATATTTATTCTTACTGTTGAAACATGGGAACATGAGCATTCAATGAGCCACAGCTTTGGGAACAGTTGGCAGTGAGGTTAGAAGTTGTGAAAGCAGAGTTACGGGTTTCACAATTGGATTCTGAGTTGCTTACGTGCAGTAAGACAGGATGATTTTGCCTAACATGTTTGACCCCAAATGATTACAGTTGTGATTGACCATTGAAGGAAAGTAGTTCAGAGGAGAAGGTGCCCATCTGCAGAGTACCTAGAGGCATGGATGAAGGCACCGCTCTGCCTTCCCACTAACCCACAGAGGTGGTTCCTGTGACCTGCTCCCAGAACCTGTCAGAGACAGGCGGCCTGTCCCTGTCCGCAGGGCCCCACTTTCATAGCAGAAGACAGTGCCACATGTGGGAAATTCGGGTGTCAGGTGTCTATCGAGGAATAAAAATCAAATTATGTGTAAGGAAGAAAGAAAACTTGTATTATAGTTTCTTTCCTAATAGTCTTTAAAGGAAGCGACGCACGCTTGGAAGTTAAGCTTTCTGTAACTAAACAAGAAAGTCGAAATGACACAATGCAGTGGACAAAGTAAATATAAAAAAGCAAGAAAAGATGCATGAAGTAAACTTTCTGGTAGAGAGAGAAGCTAAGAAGGTGTAATAATGCCAAAAAAAGGAAAAAGCTAAAAGTAAGCCTGAGAGGAGGATTTCGGGAGAGGTTACTGATGGTGATAGTCCGAGCTCAGGTGCAGGCTGGCGGTGAAGACCTCAGAGACACAGAAGGAACAACGAAGGCATCAGAGGCACCCGCGGGAATTTATTAATGGAGAGAATATTGTGGCAACAAGAAAATTTCATTTTGTTCTAGTCCAGAGTAAATGAGGAAAAGAGAAAAGAGTTACAGACATCAGAAGAAGAAATTGTAGTTAATAATAAAGGCACGCTGTCCCATTCATGTTGCTGTCAGACAGACTCTAGCCAAAGTTTAAGAAATAGGAAAGTGATTAACACAGGTTTATAAAGCCATCAAGCATGAAATATTTAGGGAACTCTCTTCATGTCCCGCAGGAGGCTACATCTATATGAAATAAACTGTATAGTGGCTATAAACATAACATAAAAAATAGTTTTAATACTTATATGAAGGTAAATATTCATCAATATTGTTCAGAAAATTTACTGAACATAAGTGGAAGTTATTGCAAAAATAAAAACAAACAAGGAAAACCAAATTTGTCCTCAATGCTGAACATGACAGGAATTAAGAATTAGAGAAAAATTAGTACAAAGCACACTTGGAATAGAATCGAATGATCATTTAACTAGAAAACTTAAGGACTAAATCTCAGTAAAAATTGCTGATAAGAGAGAAAATCTACTTTAAAAATATCCGATATTCACAGATGAGTTCCTTCTCTGTTCCCTTTCTCCACCAAAAATTGATAAAATCTATTGAAGAGAATTATGGAAAATAAAAAATGGTATGTGTATGTTAACACACAAAATATAAAATAAACATTAAAGGGCAGTGGATGCTTGTATTTAAAATGTTTTAGTTTTAGAGTTGAACAAAAAGTTAAACTTGAGCATAGGATAATCACATTTTATTCTTAATTTTAATAATTTTAAAATTATTAAAATTTTAAAAATGTGTTTTTGACATATTGTATATATTTATTCCTCTGTCCTATTATTGGTGAAATAACCATAACAAATAATAATTCACTATAGGTCAACATTAGCAAAAGAATTATATTGTTCAAGACATCAGTCTTGACTGGTTAGTATGAGGACTTTCTTCTCTTTATATTCTTTAAATTGTTTCTTTGGTGCTCTAAATTGGCTTAGTTTTATTTTTTATAAAATTTTTCAATCTTCTCTTCAAATAAGTTAACCCTCCAGAGATCATTAATTAAATATGCCCAAGTGGAGTTTAGAGGATTGATAGTGACCTTTCTGTGTTCCAAAGAGTAATATATTTTTCTCAAATCCCCATTTAAATTGTTTAATCATGAAAAAATTCCTCTCGTTTCTGAGCTGGTGAGTGTCTAAATAGAGTCTCGATGTATCTACTTTTTTAAAATACAAATGTATATAAGGATGTAAGGAGCCAGATTATCAGATCTTCTGGTCTATGCTTCCTCTGCTTCTTCAAATATACTCCATTTTTCTAATGACAATATGAACAATTATTAGGATTCAACGTTCTTCGACTCAATACACTTTGAGTGCTCATTTTATATAATGTGTTATTCTTGGGTGTATAAAGCATAGAAAGATAAATAATTCATTCTTTCTGGGGCAAATCGGCCATAAGTCAAATCATTACAAAATAAAGTATTTCATGGTGAGGGTTAAACCAGAGGAAAACCCAAATAAGGTGACAGAAGAGGAGGGGGTCTATGGGAAACCCTCCTGAAATTCACCCAGTTCTTGAAGGGTGGTGGGTAAGTAGTCTTTTAATAGAGATTTCACTTTCCTCCTTGTTTTCTTTGAAGACAGAGCCAGAGGTGAAAAAAGGTGAAGTAATTAAGATGAATTGGAATGAAAGTTAGGGTTATAAAATCTACTTATTTTCTTAACAGTACTTCTTCAGGTTCCTCCCTTTCTGGCATCAGCTTCTATCAGTATACGGCACCACGCAGACTGCTCACTTGTGAGGTAACCCTTAGTTCTTAATTCCAGGGATTGCTCTGACAATTATTTTTTCTTTCTTTCCCTCTTTTGAAACTGCTTTAGTTTTTCTTAGATTTTGCTTGTCGAACGTCCTCATTCATTCATTCACTCCCCCTTCATTCACTTAACACATTCAGTAGGCAGCTGACTATTGCCACACATGCTGCTGAGTGTTAGTGTAACACGAGTGAGCAAAGCAGGGTGGTTCCTCACCTCATTGGTTCTGTGAGCAAAGAGACAAGTCCCTGTGAGAGACCGCAGGAGGATGGAGGAGAGCCACAGAATGTGTCAGGTATTAGTCAAGTAAGGAGAGTGGGAACACTCAAAGAAAATGTGGGGAATTTGGGAGATGGGTTCATCCAGATAGACCTGGAAAGGAGGGCAGGCAGGTGGGTCCATGACACGGCGGTTCGGAGGAGAGAGCTGAAGGAAACCCGGATAGCCTTGCTTGGTGGAAATTTGTACATAAAAATGGAGTGAGCTTTATAAGATCCTGAAAGAAAAGTGAACCAAGGATTTTTATATCCAGACCAAAAACACCCTCAAGCCTCAGGGAATGTGTTCCCATAAGTTTTTCTTGAGAAGCCTTCTAGGCAGTGAGCTTCTGTGAACCAAAATCATGAAGCAGATTTGAATGGAAAGACTGTATCATCATTAAACAGACAGCTCCACATAGACGTTACACCACGTATGGGTAAAAGGTAGCAAGTATCATATTTAATGGTTATATCCTTTGACAATATAACTATAGTTCAACCATAAAAACTGAGGAAGAACCAGACAACCAATTGGAAAAACAATTCTGAAACTTCTCAGTAATCATATTGATGGTGGTAATACTTAGTACTGTCATGCTGAGACTAATACACTTTTTAGGGCTAAAGCAAAAAGAAAGTAATTATGGGATATTTTAAATAAATCATCTGCACAGTCCTTGATAGATTTTTTAAACAGAAGAAGGTAGATGTGAGCTATATAAGTGATATGGTTTGGCTGTGTCCTCAGCCAAATTTCTTCTTGAATTGTAGCTTGCATAATTGCCACATGTCATGGGAGGGACCCAGTAGGAGGTAATTGAATCATGAGGGTAGGATTTTCCTGTGCTGTTCTCGTGATGGTGAATAGTGGACAAGGACTTCCCCTTGCACACATTCTTTTGCCTGCTGCCGTGTAAAACGTGACTTTGCTCCTTACTCACCTTCAGCCATAATTGTGAGGCCTCCCCAGCCATGTGGAACTGTGAGTCAATTAAACCTTTTTTCCTTTATAAATTGCCCAGTCTTACAGAGGTCTCTATTAACAGCATGAGAACAGGCTAGTACAGTAAAAGACTACATGAAAAACCTGTGGTCCTGAATTTGGTGGGAAGTATAAATAGGAACTTATAACTTGTTTGATCTCCTGGCTGCATTCACCAAAAAAGCCTAGAAACAATGTGAGTGCAGTGGCAACATTCATGCCTAGCCCCAGACAGTGGTCCAGAAATATCATTCCTCAGGGAAAGAAATGAGAACTTCTCAGGAAACTGGAACGGCAGGGTACAAACTGAGCCTGGGACATCATGACATACCACATGGAGAGAAGGCTATCAAAGACTGCTGGCATCATCTCGAAGACACAAGGTTCACTGTGAAGAGGCCCCACCGCCCACAGATGGAACAGCCCGAGCTTCAATGAGGAAGATAATGATGATGCATAGAAACCTAATGAATATGTTTAAATCCACCTCATAGCAAACTTTTTAAAAATTTAAACGGTCACCTTTGAAAGATGATAGGAAACTAATTATCTTGATAACAGTAAAGAAAGGAAAGAACCAAGTACTTATTCTGCCTTTCCCACAAGAAGTCTACCAGAGACCAAATCATGTAGGTGAGGGAAGCTTCTCCTTATAAAAAGATTACATCTAATAAGGAAAAATTAAATGATTGAATTAGAACATCACCATTTTGCAATCTCCACAGAATCTATTTATTAGTCACTGAGGAGCAACCACTGATAACATCACCAAAATATCCCAAACATGACATGTTTCCTGATGGAAACACTTGGCCCCATGAAAGGCAGGCCTCAGGTGTGGAATGCAATCCTCCTAAAGACTGGAGTCCAGGATGCCCTAGGCAGGAAACGCAGAGGACAGAAGAACACGTTGAACTGCACCATGCACATGAAGTTAAGAAAAACGCAGGAAACTCCATGATCCAGGTGAATTTGAGGAGGAAGAAGGCCACTGTGTTCAGGATTCAGCATGTGAAGAGGCCTGGTGTGGGGGGCTGGAAGAGGCCTGTTTTTTGACCTGAGTGGAGGTCAACAGAGTGGTTTCCTTCAGAAGAATTTATTTTCTCTGCATCTGTTCTGTGTCATATTCCTGTATTTTTTTTATTTTATAACTTAAAAAGGTTGAGAGACAAAATAGAAAAGGCCTATGTATCTATACTGTTATGTTTGGAGGAGATTAAGATAGAGATAAAATGGTCTTAGGCTATGTTGGCAAACATTATATATGTTTTAAAATATAAGCATTTTCAGATATGTAGAAAAATATGGGAAATATATAATACCAAGTATACAACATAAATTACCTAATGTTAACATGTTGTCATTTTTGTTTCATGCTTAAAAAAATAAATGCAACCCTGAATATAAGTTAGGTCCTCTTATTTTCACCCAAATTCTCATTCCCTTTATTCCCCAACATTCCTCCCTAGAGGGAACCAACGCCATGGTTTATAGTCACAAAAACAGTAACAATGTAGCCTCCAGTATTAGTTGAACATATTAGGTGTGGACACACTTTGCTCACTTTATAGGAATCAACTCTTGGAATTGTCAGGACAACCTCATGAAGCAGGTGCTGCTGTTTTTCTCATTTTGCACAGGAGAAAACACAGGCACAAGGGTCACTTGCTGACGACCTCAGAGCTGGGAAGCCACAAAGCCAGTGTCCAGACCCAGGCAGGTGGCTGTGTGGGTTCAGGGTGTCTGTCCACAGAACCACCAGGGCCAGCATGGCTGCATGGAGTGGGCATGATAATGGAGTGATGATCTTGCAAGCAGAAATTGCACCTTACCTCCTTATGGTTATATTATATTGTCTGCATTGAAATTATATTAGTTAGGACCTCTAGCATTAAGTTGAATATAAAATCCTGGTCGAAAGGTCACATGTTTGGAGACTGTCTTACCTCTTTTGTGATTTTCGGACTCCATTAAATAATTAAATCATTGAATGTACTGGCTGGCAGTCACAACAAATAAAAAGGTCTTAGTGGAGGTAACATTCTTCATTTCTTGAGGCCTGTTTTCTCAACTATAAAGACAAGTGAGTCTACCATATTTCTAAGTTTTTCTCTTATCTTCAATTTTTGCAGTTATTGTTGTATTGCGTAAGTGACCATTCAGTTCTCATTATAAAATAGGGATATTCAAAATATAAAGATAGATGTCTTATATTTTTTAAAGAAGCTGCTGAGGAAAGGCCAGATGAATGGATTTTATTATTTTATGATTAGTGTAACAAGTAGAAAACAATGTTTAAAAAATGTCTGAGCATAACATAACATTAATTGCATTAAATCTGGCAGTGGAACTCTATGCTTTTTTTTTTCTTATTCTTTATTTGCATTTTCTAATTGATGACAATAAACATGAAACTCGAAAAATAAAATGAGAACAAATCCAAGATGCTTGAAGTATATACACTATATTTTAATATATGTGCCTTTTTCCTCCCTATTACCACGCCTGTGAACTCAGGCCTGCTGTTCTGCGCTCTCCTCGGAACCTCGCCCTGGCTCTTTACTCTGCCCTTCCACTTAGCCCCTTCCAGTTTCTGTGGCCCTTCTCTCCCTTCGCTGTCTGTCTCTTCCTGATCTCACAGTGCTCCTCGGTAGGAGTGGTAGGTAGCAGGCGTTTTCTGCTGAGGACCTACTAAGTGTCCCCACTGAACACACACAGGTCTCGCCGTGCAAGAATTGACCTGACCGTTCTCTGCGTGTCCCGTTTTGATGCTCAGCCCCTGCTGGAGGTCATGCTGCAAGTTGACCCTTCACCTACCCGAGGGTCTAACTCCCCACCCATTACTAACGCCCGTGCTCTTGTTAGAACAACTGTTACTAGCTTTTTGCCTGCATGTTGGCTTTGCTGGATACTTGCAGATCTCTGACTCTTTTTTGCATTATTAAATGTGCTCAATCTGCCTTTGGTGTTCTTCACAACGTCAAGGGCCAAAGAAGCCAGGAGGCCTCAGAAGCAGATTCTAATCAGGGTTTCATGTGACTGAGATTTTGAGACTGAGACAAATACAGGTTTTTATTTGAGACCCATCTTTCAGACCCAGCTTTTAAGGCATACATGTAAAAATTTGCCTTGTTACCTTTTAAACACATCGACTTTTTTGTCTGAATAGTATTAACAAATGGAGAATCTATTTTATTTACTAGAATTGATATTTTAACAATTTTGGCTCTTTCTAGACATTCATCTTCCAAGAATAAAGATTTTTCTGCAATGAAGAAATTACATAAGATATGCCAGGTAACCTGAAGGTATCCCAAACTTATCTCAAATAACTTAAGCCTTGTCTTAAACAATAGAAAGCTCTGGAATAAATATGATCCTCATGAAAGAGAAGAGAGTATTTTGAATATCTTAAGTTTGAGTATTTTTTAAATCACTCATATTACTTTATAAGTATATCTTCTGACTTTCAAATTAAGTAAAATAATATATGGAAGATATTTTGTGAAGTCCCTCTCTCACTTAGATCTGGTTAAAGGAACACAGCAAATTCAGTGAGACTTAGCTTGAAATCCACGGTGCAGATACACGTATTCACATTTGAGCTAATGTCCCAATTTGAGCTCTAGTGGCCTAGAAAAGAATTTTTAATTTCCTGCTAACCAAACATTCTTAGATGTCTTTAAGGCAGTATAATTCTAATGGACAAACCACCAGATTTATTCATGCAGGCTAGTACTCCATCCTGAGTGAGTGACTGTGGCAGCTTAAAGGATCTCTTTCTGTCTCTGTCTGCCTGTCTCTCTCTCTGTCTCTGTCTCTCTGTCTCCCTCTGTCTCTATCTCTGTCTTTGTCTCTCTGTCTCTATCTCTGTTTTCTCTCTGTCTCTCTCTCACTTTTTCTCTCATCAATGATTTTGGACCAGTCACCACCTTCTAGACTTCAGCTTTCTAAACTATAACATAGATCATCTCTAAGGTAGCCTTTTCACTTCTAATTTCCTATAATTCTAACATCTGCTTGTGTTTTTATTATAAGTGAATTTGGAAAATGAGATTCCAATTCTACAAACTAAAGTAGATGGTCTGCATTAGGCAACTATTTAAGATAAATTTAAAGAGTGAGGTTCCAAACACCGCTTCTCATGGCCTCCATAAAATAACATGGAATTCCACTCCAGCCTTTGAAATTCCTTTCAGATGAGGGTGAAAGTAGGTTCAAGGAAAAACAGCACAGCTCATGAATGCATACATTCAGAAATAGTGCTGAAGAAGCATGTCTCGGCCACCCCGGTGTAAAACTTGCCATCAATCACAGAATGTTGTCAGGAGAGGCCTCTGAAATTTACATTGGTAAAAGATCTAAAAGCCAATACAATATATGTTGTTGTCCACACTGGACTTCCAGAAAGGTTAGGGAATGAATAGCAGAGAAAGCCAAACAGAAACGCAGGTCCAGAGCCCTGGGGAATGGACAGGCTTCCTGGGAGGGGCCTGTGGCAGTAACAGGACAGACGGGCTGACCCTGGGGACCCAGGGAAGCATAAGGCAGGAAGAGCAGATCTAGAATAAACAGCACTGACCGAGTTCCCAAACTCCAAAGCTGCAGAATATCCCGTGCCTTTCTTTTTTGTTACATACAAGTAGAGGAATCTAAACAGAACAAAAGTTCCAAGATCATACAATAACATGGCAGTGTTGACCAGCTGCCAACACTGAGGCAGGCAGAAGGGAAGGATCCACAAAGACGTTTTTAAGGTCCGGGACAGGAGTCCAAGCACGTGTCCCAGTGTTGAGCAAACATCCATGCATTCAGTCAGTCAACGAATGTTTATTAATATTTATGTCTATGTGTGAAAAAGTGCTGGGTCTTTGGTTATCGGCAGTATTTCACATTGCTCCATATTCCTCCATACGGCCCTTCTCTCCTTTCTGTAGACCAGGGGAAGCCCAGCGGACCTGTCCCAGTGTGAAACTAGAGGAGAAAGCTGGCAGGTTCTATCCGAGAATTCAATATGGCAGTCACCGGCTTAAAGTGTGGCAATTGAACCCTTGAAATGCTGCTGGTACGAATTCTGATGGGCCTTAAGTACAGAACACACACCAGATTGTTTTTAAAAATGTAAAATAGGCCAGGCACGGTGGCTCATGCCTGTCATCCCAATGCTTTGGGAGGCTAAGGCAGGCAGATCACGAGACCAGGATCTCAGACCAGCTTGGCCAACATAGTGAAACCCCGTCTCTACTAAAACTACAAAAATTAGCCCGGCATGTTGGCAAGCATCTGCAATCCCAGCTACCCGGGAGGCTGAGGCAGGAGAATCACTTGAACCCTGGAAGCGAGGTTGTGGTGAGCCGAGATTGTGACATTGCACTCCAGCCTGGGCAACAGAGTGAGACCTCGTCTCAAAAAAAAAAAAAAAAAAAAAAAAAAAAAAAAAAAATAGGCACCATGGCTCATGCCTGTAATCCTAGCACTTTGGGAGGCAGAGGCGGGCAGATCACCTGAGGTTAGGAGTTCAAGACCAGCCTGGCCAACATGGAGAAACGACGTCTCCACCAAAAATACAAAATTAGCCGGGCGTGGTGGTGCATGCCTGTAATCCCAGCTACTAAGGAGGCTGAGGCAGGAGAATCACTTGAACTTGGGAGGTGGAGGTTGCGGTAAGCCAAAATTGCGCCGCTGCACTCCAACCTGGGTAACAAGAGCAAAACTCCTTCTAAAAAAAAAAAGTAAAATATCTCATTAATAAATTGAATTCTGATTAATAATATTCTATATGTATTAAGTAAAATGAATTATCAAAGCTTATTTCGCCTGTTTCTGTTTTGAAATATGTAGCTATTAGAATAAATTTAAATAAACATGAGGCTTACAGTGTATATCTTTTGGAAGGCACTGATCTAGTCCAATGTTTCTCAAACTTCACTGTACATACAGTTCACGGAAGAATTAGGTTAAAGTGCAGATCCTGAGTCAGTGGGTCCAAGAGAGGCCCAAGAAGCTGCATTTTCAACAAGGTCTCCAGAGACACCCATGGCTCCTACATCTATCCCAAGAATAAGATGAGATAGAAAACAAAGGCACTTTTAGTCCATCATTGGGAAACAGGACACCTGCTGTGTAGTGTATTAAACGAAAAAACAGGAATCGTCCTTTATTACGAATTAATAAGACCACACATCAACGAAACATTGTTAAGATATTTCTCCTTGCAAAGTTTCTTCCAGCTTGATCTCACAAAAGGGTTGGTGACTAACTGTGCCCTAAAGTTTGTGGGGTTTGTTTAGCCTACTTAGAATTTGGACTATGGCACAATTTATTTTCTTTCTGGAGTCTAAGGGATTTCGCATTTGCAGCTGAGAGAGAAAGAAGTTTTGGAGCCAGAACTCCATCGGATTTGTGTGGAGCAGGGCCACTCCCACAAAAGCTCAGAAGATGTGAATGAATGGATGAGACTACTTCTCAGAAAGCAAGCAGGCCAGGGTTTGGGGTGAAGGGCGGCAGCAGATCCATGATGAGAGGTAGAAAACGAGAGACTGTGCCGGAGCTTGGGCTCTTAACCTTGAAAGACCCAGGGTTTAGGTGTTTGTGCGTGTGTGTGCCTTTGTATTCTCTGTCTGTGTATTGTATCAGTGAAAGCTCTGAGATACAAGCAAAGGAAACCAATGGGCTCATTTCAGCAGAAAAGGCCATTTATTAACAAGATACTGGCATCTTGCCAAATGCCCAGGAGTGGAAGATGAGGAGAGAGGGCTGTGGCCATTTCCAATGTCCAGGCCGCACAGCTGAGGGAATTCACTCAGAACAGTTCCAGCACCTCCTCCGTTCTTGCACTCACCGGAGAAGCCTTCTCCACCCGCCCAGGCTCTCAGGGTGCCACCTTCCTCCCTGAAGCATCGACACGGAGTAAGTGTCTGCTATTTCCATCCCGTGCCGCCCCGCATCAGCACACATCCCTAAAAGCACTTAGGCGTCTAAATGCAATCCTCTCCTGACCGAGAACGCTCCCCCAATTCTTAGAAAGGAAGGGCTTGATTCTCTGTGCTCAGCTCCCAGTCCAGGATTCCAAGCCTGTCTCCACTTCTTCTCTATTCTGCCATAATTCCATGTCAATATGCTTCGTACTGTAGGCCACTATCACCTTAAAATGACAGGGGAAAGAGAGAAAAGCAGAAAATTAATTCAGTTGTGTAAAGATGTACACGACCCAGGAAGGAAGATAAATGCAGTCAAATATTCTAAGCCTTTTGTCTACAAGGTGAGCATCAGCATCTTCCCGGCTCTATCCTGGGCCCTCTGCCTCCAGCCAGCTCCTCAGCTGGTCAGAGGTGCTCACCTTGTAGGATGGCATCTTCACAGAGAGAGATGAGTTCTTAGTGTTGGCAGCTCTAGTCTTCCTTTGACTGTTAGGACTGAACCTGGCATTATTGAAAGATGCCCCAAGAATCCTCTTTTTGCTTTCAGGGTAGTCATTAGTGCACCAAGATGTCTTATTTAAGATGACAAAAAGGAGGGGCTTTCAGTTCATGGCCCTAAAATCAGAGCAAGGCCCTCCCCATGTAGCGGCCCCTGTGTTCCTTTGATAATCTGGGTCAATCCTTTTACTGAACACCTATAACCCCTATGCAGGCTTCTCCCACAGTAGCCTGAGCCTCCAAAGAGAGAAAGCCAGGAGTGGAAGGCAAAGCTTCTTGCCTTTCTGTTTATAAACATAACCTGGCTATTCCCCAGACAATCAGATTCTAGTAACTTTATAAGGTGCAGACCCCTATATTTTTGTTGAATTCACCTTCTGGTCTCTAGTAAGTCTCTATTTTATCAAGAAACGTAGCGTGAATACTGGCCCCTCCTCTCCAGGTTCTCGCAGTGTTCTGTCATTGCTGTAGTGGGGCCACCCTTATGTCCTCTGGGCAGAGAGAAATTGTATTTTCTGCAAAGATAAAGAATTAATGTAACCTAGGATAAGACAGTGAAGATGTGCTCTTGTTCCTAAAATATGAAGAAATACTAATCTTGGTCTTATCCTTTCATTGGGATAACATCCATTTCCTTGTGATTGGAGCTGTGAGGATTTGCTGGAGTAGAGAAGCTACATTTGGAACGTCGTCCTCTGTCAGCTCATGGTAGCTCACCACGGTTCTCCAGACTTCCGTCTTCTGTGCTAGCCCCACCAGTGAATGAAAGAAGATAAGACAAGCATGCCTGCCATTATCACCACTGGCAACTTTACAGCAATCATTTCCCCAGCAATGTCACAGTGCTTTCGATTTACTATTTTGATATTCCATTTATTAGGGATCTAGGGAGAGGATTCTGCCAGCTATTGAAAATATCTTTTCTTTTTTTTTGAAACTGAGTCCCATATGTCACTTAGTCTGGAGTGCAGTGGCACGATCATAGCTCCCTGCAGCCTTGAACTCTTGGGCTCCAGTGACACACCTATCTCAGCCTCCTGAGTAGCTAGGACTATACGTGGGCACCATTATACCCAGTTTATTGAATACACGGTTTTCATCTCTGCCCATAGGAATTTTGGGGAAATGCAGGGAGGGTTTAAGGCCCCACTGAGCATGCATCTCCAGCCTTGCTCCCTGTACATCTCTCTCAAGTGGACCACTTGGTATTCTGGGTTCCCAGAAGTTAAGGCAAGCCAAATTCCAATGGAGTCCATGAGGTAGGGCATTTCTGTTCTCAAATACAGAATCACACTGACAAACGGCGGCTGTAGGGCCACCTGGGAAAGGACATTTATGTTCACAATGTTACTGCAAGATCTTTCTTTAAAGGCATCTCTTCATTCTAGATATCCTGAGTCTAGAAGCCAATGTATTTCTGAGATTGGGTGAGGATCCTCAAATCTTCATGGTAGAGCTCGGGTCGGACACCTGTGCACAGATACCAAGTTTCTTCAGTTCCGTAAATCAAGTAGGAACTTTGTAGACCACCCATCTATTTCAGCAAATTATTCCATATGGCCAGGGCTGGCCATTTAATTGGTTTTCTACCATGTACTGTGAGCTGGCGAATTCCTATCTTATGAGGTGTTTTCTACCAGGAAAGATAACAAAACTGCTATTTCTCAGAGATTGAGTTGTCTGCATTCTTAGTACACATATGTGCCTCATTTAGTGTACTTAGCTACAAGTAAATATTCTGACTGAATTCAGCACAAAAATCAGAACTACTAGGAAGGTTGAAATCTCAAACTTGGAGAGTAGCACGTTAGTGATAATATCTAAAAGTACAGCTGGTTTTCTCAGGACACTGTTACAATCACCATAAACCCTACACACTGCCACTGTTTCTCAATTACACTACACAGCCATCATTGCCGTAGGAGAATCTTTAAGGACTATGGTTTTCTGTGGGATCAACACACAATTCAAAATCTAAATTGGGAATGTCATAATGGTGAGTCGTAAGCCACGTGTCCATGTCTTTGCTGAAAGAGAAGTTGGAAAAATAAATAGCTTGTTATTTTAGTATCTAGAGTGAGAGGCAGTCCTTACCTGCTAAGGAGGCTCAAATGTTGGGGAGGGTTGGGATGTAGGAAGGAGGTTCTGATGCTGGAAATTCAGAAAGAGTGAAACATTTACTGCAGCACGGACTGGGGTGTATGTCTTTCTCCTTTTGTTGAACTCCATCATCTTCTCTGCCTCTATATTTTTTCTAGATTCTCTTTTCTGAATGATTTTCATCACCAAAACTCTTCTAAATATGCATGATAATTATTACTATTTTCAGTACAGTGAAGAAAAATGTAATTTTGAATAAAGTAAGTGGTCTTTTTTTTTAACTTCAGGGATGAGACCCATAAGCTAATTACAAAAATCAATAAAAGTACTCTTATTAAGAACCTGATTTAGACCAGCACTATTCCTATGTACTTATAAGCTAAAAGGCATATGTCCCTTTCTTCAAGTAGCTTGAATCATTGCAGAGATACTAACCTGATGGCATAAACAAATAAAATGTGATATAAAAACCCCAGATGCAAAATAGTTCAGAGACTGAGTCTCGAAGGTATACAGGTGGTATGGAAAGTCTTGTTGGAATATGGGTATTTGTGAATTTATTGGGCCACTATGAGTGAAATGAAAGGTATTTACTTTCATGAAATCATAGATTGTTTTAAAATTATGGACTTTGAGTAGGATAAATGCCCTTTATAGATTATCTTAGTTTGCGCTGGTTATAGTCATCTAAACCATCAGTCCCCAACCTTTTTGGCACCAAGGACAAGTTTCATTCATGGAAGACAATTTTTCCACAGAACATGTGGGAGGGAGGAGTTTCACCTCAGATCATCAGGCATTAGATTTTCATAAGGAGCACACAACCTAGATCCCTCACACACAGAGTTCACTAGAGGGTTCACACTCTCACGAGAACCTGATGTTGCCACTGATTTGAAGGAGCTCAGGCAGTAATGCTCACTTACCCACCGTTCACCTCCTGTGACCCAGTTCCTAAGAGGCACGGACTGGGGTTGGGCACCCCTTACCTACACCTTAATTTTTCAATTCTCTTTTAGAGCTCAAAATTATATTTCATATTTATATCTATATATTTTGCCAACAAATAACCAGTTCTATAAAATCAGGCCAAGTGGTCTGAATACAGATGTTTTCAACTCTACCTGCTCCAGACTCCCCTAATATGGGTTTATATTCAATGGAATGGTCAACCTGGGATAGCTGCAGAAATAAGGCATGAGCTCTGAGGTTTATGGTCTACCCTTTTTGATCCAGACATTTCACCGAGATTACACAACCAAATTTTATCTGGCCACAACTCTTCTTGATACCTCAGCTCTTCTTCATGACATGGCTCCTAAATTTCTTTCTCATTATTCTATTTATCAAGTTAACCACCTACACCTTATTTCTTTTATCCATTTGCTGTTGAGTCACTCTGTAGATGTTTTGATTAGTTGAAGCTAATTCCCTGTAATGAAAATGGGTTCCCCATCTTTATCATTGATAAATTAATAACCACCCCTTCTCTGATATATACCTAAATTGGAAAATTGTTTCCCAATACAGTAGGGGAGGGCTATGTTAGTGCCTGATTTTACCTAGTGTACATTCTGATATAATAATATCTGGATTCCAGGTTTTACCAATTTACTACCCAACTATAGCAATTCTATGCTGTTTGCTCCAGACCTAAATTAATCTCAGACTCCATTTAGATGTCACAGCTCACCATCACTGGTGGAGACATAATTCTGAAGAAAAGGTCATGAGCTTCCTGTAGTGAAAGTCATATAAGTCATCATCATGCTTTCCATGAAGGTCTAGTTCCCGGCTCCTCACCTGGTGTGCAACATGGCCCCTGAATAAACATCTAGGCTCCTTTCCTTTTCTGGTCTCATGTTGAGACCAGAGTCCAGAGAACAGAAAGGAGAGAGACTGCACTTCCTATACTATGAGAGATCAATCTACAGTTTGTTAAAGTGATCAGAATATATATGCTACAGTTGGAAATACATCATAGGTTATAACCTCTGTGTATTTCAACACATAACATTATCTGGACTTTTTTTTGTTGTACTACATTGGAGGACATACCCATTAGAAGTGGCAAAATGTTCCCATTTCTTTTCTCTTACAAATAAACAAATACATACATAAATAAACAAAATTAATGACATATGTATTTCCTAATACCAAAGGCTTTAACATGGGGAATAAACTAATACACGAAGTATAAAATATATTAGAAATAATTTAAGGAGGCAGGTGACAGATTAACTTAGCGGCAAAACATTTGGTTATATGGTGTAATTGCAAACTACAGAGAGATTTTTAATCTAAATGGTCGTTTGAGTATCCCCCAGTCCTTCTACATCCTGAAGGATTTTATGGTACCTTACTGCAGAGTACTTGATATCGTTTTTGAAGAAATCATACTGTATCAACTGAGCTACAATGTAACTGCAAAATGCAGACTGCAGTGTTGCTCTGCTGTGGCTCTGTGGCTTCATGATTCATTCATTTTTCCTCTTAAGCCATTTGAGGGCTGGTATCTCAGCTCTAAAAGTCATGCAGAGAATGGGTGGAAGGAATACAAATGCTTCACTGGAGCCAGATTCAGGCTGGGGCAGTTGTTGTCAACACGATGAGGTTGAATGAAATGCAGTGACAGTGTGGTAAGGGAAGACGTATTCTTTATTGCTATTGGGTCCAGGGATGCCTTACCTTAAGGGTAAAACATTAGACACTATGCTTATCAACACAGCAGGCTGTCATTGCAGTGAGTTACACCTACAGCTTAAGGTAACCAAAGCTGTTGAAACAATATTGTGCCTGTGTGTGTGTGTGCAGGTGCCCCATATCAAATATACATTGCATTTTCATAGACATGCACAAATGTGTAAGAAACACATATACGTGTATAAATCTGTGATTTAAAATACTGTGACAGTATTATTTACAGATTTCTTCCTTCTTAATGTAAGATAAGGTATTTGGGGGCAAATTTTAACTAAGAAAACCGAATTTATTATTAACACAACTATGATAAACTCATAGGGAATGATTACATGAATATGTGTGTATGTATGTTTGTGTACATACATATATATTCATTTAATTTGAACTTTATTTTTAAAGTACATTTGGAATGATTTTGAAGTAATAATATAATATATATATTTAAATGCCCAAATACTACCCAGAAGGTCATGATTTGACCTAAACACTCACATTTGCATGGGAATTTTATTGTGCTTATTTTCTTTTTAGAGGAATGCTTTGTCCTTTACAAAATGGACAAATACTCCCACTGTACCACAGTTCCAGTTCTATCATCATTTTTGGAGTCTCTCTTTACCCCACGGTGACCACACAACACGGAGAACTGTCCTTACCCACGTGCTGCTTGCCTGGGGAGCTCAGTGTCTCACACACTGAGGGGTATACGCTCCCATTTTTTTTCCGCCGACTGTAAATGACTCCTATTCTTTGCTCCACAGAACATCCGATGTGGTGCCCAATCAGCTGAAAAAGCTGCACAGACGTCATTAGTTCTGTGTGTGTGTGTGCGAATGTGTGTGCGTGTGTGTGTGTGAAAGAGAAAGAGAGAGGAGACTGCAGCTGCCTTGCCGCGTGCCGAGTGGAGTCTCCATTAGGGCAGCGCTATTGATTTCTGATTCGCACTGCAGCAACAGGGCTAGAGTGCAGAAGATAAAACCTCACATCTCAGAAACAGGAATTACAAAGACAAAAATAAGTAGATGATAGTTTTACACAAAAATCAAGCATCTGTTACCGAAGGAAACCAAAAGTGACAATTTAGCAAAATGTAAAGACTGTTTATAACATAGAATCAGGTGCACAGGAGAAGTAGAGTAAAATGAGTTCAGAAAAAATTATTCGTTCTAATTTTTCAACAGTTTTTTATGAGAGGTGATAATGGTCTAATTTCCAGAATGCCTTGAAAAACCCTGAAATACTTGGCAGAGATACTGCAAAGTCAAGCTTATCTGAGGGCAATCTTGAAGCTATGCCTGAGAATTTTAAACAACAAAATATCCAAGATTTATTTTTTAAATTGCGTTCGATTATCTTATTAGCTAGTAGCTTTCTCTATTTTAATTCTTTGTGTTGCATAATATCTAGGATACGGTAACAGGCTGGTTGCAAATGCTTGAAACAGAAATAGGTTTCTTCTTAGGCTGCGTTTCAGCATGTCCAACTGTGAGCCTGTGAAGCAAAGCATCGGAGTTCTCTCGAGGTCTGTTGCCTCGGATTTGGTTAGAAATTATTGAATCTGGAGTGTAAAAACCCTGTCTGGGCCTTTTAGGCAGCTTGATTTCAAAACTAGCCCTTCCGCCCCAAGACTTATCAACCGCCCCCCACCCCGTCCCAAAAGAAAAACGGAAGTAAGTTCAGCATTAAAATAATGGTGATGTCAGGCAGGCAGTCTGCATGTGAGCAGCAGAAAATTAGAAGAATAGAACCATCCATTCTCGTTTCCCCCCACGACACGCACGCACACATACATGCACACTCTCTCTCTTTCGCGCGCGCGCACACACACACACACACACACACAACACCAGTCAGTGAAGGGGAAAAAGGGTGATACCTTTTTAAAAAATGAAAGGCAGTAAGCCATTATTAGCAAGAGCTATATTGAGCATGCTTGCCAGACAAGCAGCAAAGCTGAGCTCCAGTTCCGCCCAGACATGTGCCTTGCCATTTTCATTTTAATCAGCCTGCTCAGGATGGCTGCTGATTCATTTTGCAGGATGTCCCCCTGGGAGCCAAGGTGGAAGCCTGAGGCGAGCTGCTATTGCATCAATGCAGCACATCAGAGCGAGAGCGCGGAGGCAGAGGGAGAAGAGAAAGCCTTCAGCACCGCATCCAGATTTCAATATGGCTAGTTAGAAGGTCCTGCATGAAACCGAGTCTATTGCAGAAAACATAATGAAAGGAAAAGAAAAGAAAAAAGTCACATTGTCGTTTCATTATCCGACTATTCTCTCCCCCAACCCCTTCCTGCCACCAACACACACACACACATGTACACATTTTACAGTGACCATGAAAGATTTCAAGCCACTCTGGGAAAGTGTGTGTGTGTATATGTGTGTGTGTGTGTGTACTATTTACCTGGTAACTAGCTGGGGTGGTATACCTGATTTAGCTGGAGACTTTGATTTGTAGGACTGACAACCTTATTATGCAGTGAGTTTATTATTGATATTATTCTGCTCTCGGTTGCCATGGCCACCTTGTGAGAGACATTCAATTTTCTCTCTTCCATCATCATTATCTATGAGGCCATCTGTTGTGGAAAATGAATTCAGCCTCATTTGCATGACTGATAAGCAATTTTTTTTTTATCTATTTAACAGAAGGTCATATGCCGGGGATTTGGAGCTTGTGAAAAAAAAATGTGGAAAAAAAAAAAAAGCCTAGGAGAGGATGAGTGGGAGTGTGTGCATGGGGGGTGTGTGGAAGTCAAACAGATCCCTGAGGCCTGCGAGCCTATCGCGCTGCATTTGTCATTCCTGCCCGGGCGACATTTTTTTTCCCTAAAAGCTACTGCACACTAAACAGAGTGAGGGAGCTTTTCCCTGCAGTCCTCTTGAAGCCCCCCTGGTTTTTTTGCTCATTGTTGGTGGGTGTATTTTAATTTTTTCATTCCCTGGACTATGGGTCATGATATCAATATTCACTGAAGACAAAAAGCCACCTTTTCTGCAGCTCGGTGGCTTGCATGTGTCTCATCATCCTTTCAAACTTGTGGTGGAACAGGGTTTTCTTCCCTGTCTGTGTGTTTTGAGCCAGCACAGTTACCAAAATTGAACTTGTCTTTCGCTTGTGAGCGGTTGTGGTCATTGTGAGGTACGTGATGCTCGTTAGGTTAATTTTTGGGGGACTTAGTGAGCAGGATGTGTTTTACCGTAGCTCAAGGGCTGAGGCTGCTGTTCCATTGTCTGCTCCTTTTTAAAGTTATTTTTATAGCATGGCTGGTAGCTGAAATGTTCCTGGACTGGAGGCTTTGTAATCCACAGAAAATCTGTCTTTAAACTAAAATGGGTATTAGGTTGCATGACTTAACTGTGATGTTGTTTATTAAGGAAAAAGATACAAAAACAAAACATGATGCATGTATAGTGCTTGGAGGATAAGAGGATACTGAAACAAAAAGTTCCCAGAGACTTGACTGGATTACTTTACATTACAAATGAAGCACATCATTTTATACAAAGGCAATTAAAATGTTAGATATTTTTGATGAATTTACCTAATGATAAGAAGAGAGTTGATTTATATTGTTTAAGTGGAGAAACTCAAATAAAGATTTTTAAATTTAACTTAAATGTTTGAAGTTAATAATAATGAAACAAAATGTAATTTATAACAGAAATATGTCTTTTTGTAACACCTAAATTAATAAACTAAAAGTTTAAATGGTACACTTTAGTTTTAAGATAGATCTGAATAAAGCAAAAATGTATATGTAAATATTTATATGAAAGTTAGTTATATAAAATAGAGAGAACAGATTTTGAATTTAGCATTAACCATGACAATTTCTTGTACCATCAAAGCTATGTAAGCTAAATAATTTCTAAGTTACTTAGAGTAAACGTATTTTATATAAGAGTCTTTTTGTTCAAATGTTTATATTTTTTACTAAACAAAATTAACATCATAGACAAAAGCATCCCAAAACCACCCTTATAGGCATATGAGGGTCTTTCTAATTGTTCAACTTCCTAAGTGTCATGTAGCTTTAAAACTAATAAAGTCATGTCTCCCATACAGATAAAAATGTAATTATTTTTAAAAGAAAAGTATTTTATACAATATTCCTTTTCAAAAACACAATAGCATTGCATTCCTATAAGTTTTCGCCTCTCAAGAACTTTGAATCCAAAGTGTTGATGGTAAGTTATAAATGCTACTAAGAGACACATTCCAGAAAAAAGGAAGTTTGTTTTTTCTGATTGACCTAAAAGAACATGTATGATTCTATCACCTCAAATGCAGTAAGTCAATTGCTTAAAAGTCTCCTTAAAGTTATATTTGAGTGACAAATTTTCTTTATTAACCAAAATAGACCACTGCTTATGTGTTTTTGTGATGGTACTTTACCTGATTGCACTTTGAAAACTCTTACCATACTATCATACACTTTTCATAAGCAATAACAGTTGTTATATAATCCTTCTGGTTTTAATCAGCCATATTTCTTTATATTTTAGCTTGAGTTTCAGAGAAATAAGTTTATTTTAAACATTAATCGTGCATTTAAAGAATTTAAAACAATAAAATTCTGGTAGATTAAGAATATTATTTAAAGTGACATCAGCTTTCTCAGAGGACTATAGTTTAAGCATCAGTAATATGAGATCTGGATCTATATTATAATATGAAGGATTAAGTTAGTGCCTTTTGGTCTGTACATATAGTCTTCAGATTTGTGAATCAAAATTGTCAACATCTAAAAAAAACCTCTGAAGTCGCACAATTGATTTTTGCTTCCTCCCCACCCCCACCCCCAAAAAGTTAATTACCAATCTTGGTTGGATTCTTCCTTGCCTCCCTGACATTTGACTGCTGCTAATTCACTGATTAATCTCATTAATGTGATTATAGTAGGATTTAGAGTTGGCTGCCATTGTTCTGTAGACAGTGCTATTCAGGCTGAGCACTTGCCACCTCATTCAGTTTTGCTGTGAATTTTCAAAGGCTGGTGGAGTGAGCTATTGTGAGCAGGCTTCTCTGCCTTCCCTTTCAGCACCAGGAGCTGTCCGCAGCTGATAGCGATTGCATTCAACAGTGACTGACTTCCTCCTAGTTTATTGGCAATGTGAAAATGGCTCACTTTCATCACCTTAATGATTGTGCTAGTTGAGGTAGAAGTAGGAGAAGCCTTCATGGTCACATTTGGATGTTTTGAAGATGGTGGCAGCAAAGATATCTATACTTGAAGATTTTTATTTAGTAAAGACTTTCCATCTGCCATTACACACACATTGTACTCTATTTCCAAATACTCAAACTTATCAATACGTTAAAAATTACTTGTATATATGCATAGTTGTGGGTTGAAAAATTATAAACATTATTACTTTTCAACTGTAAAATTTTCTCCAAATACATGTAATTATTAATAAAATTCATCTTTGAAAAGATGTACCAGGACTATCTGGTGTCACAGGCAGAAAGTATGCATGACACACAAATTTCAACTTTTCTTTAGTTAGACTTGTAGCCAGCTGCAGAACTTATGCCAATTTCACAAATTTGTGTTAGAAGCTGAGATCAAGGTAAAGGCCCAATAATTTGTGACCACATATGAGTGGTGTACAAAAATTCCTAAAGGAATATGAGTACATAGTCTTCTTTGGGGTTATAAAGGCTGTCAAAGCATGACCTTAGGACTATGTGGATACTTTCAGAGAATGAGACTTCTTTAATATGCTGTTTTCACTGTCCCTGTTATGTTTTTCACCTAATTTGTTTATTTAATTTTTACTCTCTTGAAAATGTTTCTATTTTGTCCATTACTCTTGAATATACCCAATTATTTCACTGTCTGATGTTTTCTGTCTGCTTTCTGTGTCAATGTTTAAGAGACTAGGGAAAAGAAATAAGTGATTATGCAATTTCAAAGATTTGTAAAGTTTTTCTATTTGTTACAATTATACTTAAAATTAAAAATATTGAGTTCATAATCTGTTCAACTGCTTTTATAAATGCTTTACAGGTATAATTTTTAAAAGCCAATAACTTCTCTGTGAAAAATTAATTTTGTCAAGTAAATAATGTTTTCAAAGTCACATGCATAAACTAGATTTTCAACTCTACCTGTAAGCCAATCTAATTTGAGGGACAGATATTATTTTAAAAATACATAATATATAATCTGAAAGACTTTGTTTACTTGCATATTTTGGTGGACACATTTTAACTTCAAACAACTTAAAGGCCTATCTACTCTTAAATGTTTTATATTAAAAATCTCCTCTGTGGAATTAGGGGGACTAGTCAGACGCTTTTTGGTAATGACCACTCTGCCCTGCACTTACAGTTTGGTTTGGCTGGGTGTCCCTTTTAGACCAGGGCTATAATTTTCAATGAATAATCAGTTTTTCCAATGTGTGTTGTCCTTTGCCAGGAAGTCTACCTTGAGGCGCAGTCTTTCCAGAACTCTGTTCAGGAGGCAAATGAATGGTAGACTCAGAAAGAGAGACCGACAGTTTTGCTAAATTCTTATAATCAAACTACTCCATTGCATAATTTGATTGCAGTGACATTATGCACTTTCCTATTTTCAAGTTTTTAAGAGTTCTTTTTATGAATATCTTCTTTTTTATTTGAAAAGTTGTGTAGTATCCTTTAGAAAGGAGTAACTGAGGATAAACTTGAACAAAAACTTGTGAATAACATATTTTTCACCAAGCTAAGTTTCATAATGCTGTATTCTACACAACACCTGACATGGATCTGCATTTCTTCCAAACTAAACTGAAGATAAAAGATACCACAAACTTGAAGAAGAAATTAGATGTAGGTTTGTGTTTGTGTGTGTGTGGTTGGGGTTAGTGTCATATCTACATATCATGGTTGCTGGTATGAAAAAGATATTTTAAATTGGCATGACACCCCCATAATTAAAGTATTGCCTGTAGTGACCATAACTCATATGAAATAATACAAATATTCTACTTTTACAGTAATTTGTTGTATGATTTTTTTCTGATATTAGATTATTTAAAGGCAACAGCTATCCATTTTTTCCATCAGTGGGCTATTTCAATGCAATGTGGTTCAGTTTGTAATATCTTTGTGTCTTGTCTCTTCTCTCTCTTTCTCTCCACTTTCCTTTCTCTCTCTTCTGCCCTCTCTCTCTTTAACTCGGTCCCTGTTTGTCTGTTTTGCCACCCTCTCTTCTCTCTGTGTTTCTTTCACACCTGCATTGTTCCAGCATACACAATGATTTTTCTATGCATGTTTCCACAATGGAAGTGTTTTTGGCTTTGACATCATAATGAGTCCTCAGGGTATCTGTAGAAGTAATCAGAGATGGCAGAGAAAATGTACGCCAGGTGTTATAAAACTAGAAAGAATGCATAAATGCTTATTTATTAGATAGAGAAAGACTGATAAACATTGCTGTATTAGGCTATTCTGCTAGGAAAATTTTCCAACCATGTACCTCTTTTAAAATAATCTCTGCTCCCCACGTGGTGATTATCGGAAAAGTGGGGGGGTGAATATTTTAGTCTCAGTGTAAGGAGTATTGTGTTGTGAGAAGATGGAATGATACAGGACATTCTCTTAAAGCTTTCCTTGCTTTCAGACTGCAGTGGTGTCTAGCAGGGCTCGACAGGAAGGGAATTGCAGTCTCTGTAGTAACCAGTAAGTCTGGTCCCGACACATCAGGGAAGAGCTTGGTCTTCAGAGGAATTACCTCTGAGAGCTGGAAGAGGGTGTTCCTGGTAACTTGGGGCTTCTCTGTCAGTCTCCCCACGGAAACCACAGTCAGCACTGTGCTCTGTGGAAAGCCTGCAGTGGCTGCTCCCTCGTGCTGTTCTGCTCTCGACTCTCACTCACTGTGGATAGTGGGCTGGTGAAGTGCGGGCGCCAGAGGGTAGGGGTGAATGGAATGGAAACACAGAGGGAACTGTGACCAGCACGTGCGATGGTCTCTCCACGGCAGACAGAGCCCTGCGTGGGTGAGAAGCAGACTGCGGAACAGGATTTGGCTTGATGGCCACCAGCTCTTCCACAAAAAGGTACTTCTTTCCTTTTATTGTAAAGGTTACATAGGATTTTTTTTTTTTTTTTCCTGGTGGTTGCAGTTCCCAGTTCTTCTCTTAAGTACTTCAAAAATAGTTGTTTCTCTACCTGCCTGCCTAGCTCCAGCTCTCATTTGATTGCATACACAACACTTCCTAAAGTCTCTTGGTTTGGCATGTGAACACGCCGACAATGGACCGTCTCTCAAAAGAGCTTCTCCTTCAGTGTAATGCCATTGTGGGCACCGATATGTCTGCATGCTGCCTGGAGTTGTTGTTAAACATGAGTCTGTGTATTCAAGGCTAGTTTCCAGGGGCGAGGGTGGGAGGTGCTAAAGTTGCCTTTATGATTTAATGTAGCCTTTCATAACGGTGAGTGTTATAGGAGAGAGGTTTGCAGAGAGTGAAACGGTATAGTCACCACCAGAGTAAAACATCTATGACTTAATTCAAGAAGCCATTTATAAAATCAGCACTTTTTTAAGCCAGAAAAAAATGCTAATGAACATCAGGTATCTATGTTCCCTTAGTTATTTTAAAAACCTTATAAGGTCTTGTCTTTTCAAAGAAAACTTTGTCTATATTTTTTTCTTCAAACAATACTAAAAGGTGAAAAATGTTTTAACTTTCTTAGACAAGAAGTTTCATGTCTTTTGTTTTAAAAGAAAATGATACAAGAAGCTCATACTGAAACAGAATAATATAGTGTGGTTGGCAACCCAAAAAAGATTTTAAGAATCAGTTAGAGTTAACTCTTGTGTCACCATTCTTTTATTTTAAGAAGTGACAGGTTTTGGAACCTCTTTTTGTTTTGCTTGGATGTTAACCGGCAATGCCATTTAAAATACTGTAGGTTCAGCTTATTTCTGTGAGGTTTCTTTGGCCACAGCATGAATTTACCATAACATCAATGATAGGGGAGATATTTTTAGATAGACTGCCTTAGCTGGTAGCTGCTAACAGCCTGACTCCAGTATTTACAGTTCTCATCTATTACATTAAATACAGCACTGCTCATGATACACATTCTGCTCTAGAGATTTAGGGGCCTGTGGGTACAAGGCAAGCAGCATACAGCACACATCTCCACTCGTGTCTGCCTGTGTTGCAAGGTTGATACACAGGAAGGTTAGAAACTGCTGGTTTAATCCACAGCTGTAGTTTGAAAAATATCTAGATCAGCAGTGAAGTTCCCTCCCACCTTAGGGTTTGGGGAAGTGGATATGTTTTGTGTTGCTTCAAGGAGGCAGCCTGAGACAGGGTAAGTCAGCAGGATGCTTCCGAGGCTCTTCTGCTGCAGCGATGTGGTCTCTGAGGGAGCCTGAGCCTGGTGCACGCAGCCCAGGCGGGACTCGCAGCCCGGCGCTGTCTGTCTGCTGCCTTTTGATGGAGGCTGCGCTTCACCCGCCCGGCAGAGCGCTGTACGCATGCCCGTCTTCCCTGTCGTTTAGTGGTGTCAACTTATTAATTTCCATCTTCGACTTCAGGCCTGTTAGTTTCCTGTCTGAAAGCATTATTACTTTTGTCCATGTGGCAAAATAATTAGCATACAGATGAGAAGTGGCCCCTTGCCTGGGCGCCGGTAGAGAGAAGATGTGCAGTGGAAAGTTGATTGGATGAATGGAGAACAAATGGTGGGCGTTCAAAAGCATTAGAAGAGTTTTGTAGTCGTGGAGCAGGTTGGAGAATTTTCTGGGTGAGTCCCTAAGATGGAAGGCAGGGGTGGCTGCCGTGGGAACAACTGCTCGTCAGACACTGGCTTAGCCGAAGGTGCCAAGTGCGGCTGCAGGCACAGATAATTCACTGGGACGACTTTGTTTTGCAAGTCTTGAGGCTGCTCTTTGATATCCCCTCCAGGTAAATATGTCCTGTGCTCCCTGTCTTCTCCAGAGCGTTTGTTCCGCTTCCCAAAGTGGAGCAAAGTTCAACTCCTGATGGTCAGTAACAAAAGAATAGTCATTTGCTGCTGGTGTGGGGTAGCGGCTTCATCCGTCTTCGTGTGCATGTGTCTGAAGTGGAAATTAACTGTTTAGATGTGATTGTTTTTAGAAACTTACAGCAGCCATTATTCAATGTGTTTAATTAATATTTTCTGAAACCGTGCATCGAGACCAGCAAAATTAGCAAATGTTGTTTCAATTAAAGCCCAGACATAATTAGTTTTGACTAGTATGTATTTTTCCTAGCTGGAAGATGATTTTAGCTAATTTAACCAGCAACTTACTGGAGATTGTGAAAATTGAACTGAAGTTTCTATTGATCTGTAGAATCTACAACTAGGAAATGTAGAAATTAGCACACAGTGATACTCTCAGTTCTTTTCAGAAAAATGGAGATCATTTTTGCAAATCAGTCTTCTGAGTTGAGAAGTAAGAATAAAGAGCTTGCTGGAATCCTAATTTTCTATTGTCATCAGTGACACATTTCTTATATAATTCTGTGACTGTACTACTGCAATATGGGTGTTTTAATATTTAGTTAAATATACTTCCATCTGGGGGAATTCACAGATAAATAGTTCTATCCTGTTTTAATAATTCCGATTCTCCCTAAAAGGCAAGGTTTTTCGTTTTAACTGACCTAATTATTTCACCTGCTTTTTAGGTAGAACTCAAGTAGAAATTGTTATTCTTTAACTGTCTTTTTATAGATTCCTGAATATTTTAGATCACTTGATCTTATTTTGCTTTTATTTTAAGCTTTTTTTTTCTAAAGAGTTGCTTTACTTTAGCTGTTTGCTTTAAACAATAACAGTGAATATTTGACAGAAAATACAACTTTTGGGGGGAGGGGAAAATATTTTCTGTTTAAAAAAATATACCTTTTCAAAAAATAAGGAAACCACCTTTAACGAATCTAAACCTCAAACACAAGGTATTGAAAAACATATTAACCCTTCATGTGAAGCTGCTGAAACTTGGCTTTCATCATTTTCCCTCTCATCCTGCAAGTTTCTTAGTACTCACATTGAGCTTTTTCTGCATAATAGGTAAATTATCTATTGTTTTTTTCAATGTGTGTGTGTTTATACACACAGACACATTTCTTTTTCTATTTCATTTTTAAATTTGCTGGTAAACTAGAATGAGGGAAAAATTGAGTTTTTAAAAATGTAACTCAAGCAGTTTTAAATATCAAATTGTTTTCAAGCAGATTCATGAAATCTTACCTAGAGAAAAGTCATAAAGTCATAGTTCCATTATTGTCTCATGGCTACATTTCATGTTAGAGTTGAACCAAGCTTTATATGATTAATGTAGCTGCTTTTAGCTTTATGATGATGGTTTATAACTTTCTTGGGGCAAAATATCAGCATTTACTTTTTAACCTCACCTTGTGCATTTCTATGCGGAGATCCCTGAAAGCCCCTTCTCCGATGCTCTTTGTGCCTGGCTGCCTTCAAAGGTGGAGCCCAGCTGTTTTTTGTTTGTTTGTTTTGTTTTTTTCTTAGGGTCAAAATTGTGTCATATTAGTCTCCACTCCACGGAGCCTCATGTGCCACTCTCTGTCACGTTTGTTCTCAGGCCGTGGAGCAGGCTCACAGGCAAAGACACGGAAAGGTCCCAGGACTGGAAACAGGCTGATGTGCACCTGTCTGAAAAGGTGATTTCTGAGGGAATTTTTCCCTGTCTAGTTGGACTCTAAGGTTGAGTGTCAACTTTGGAAAGAAAAGCAGCCTTTTATGGCAAAATTTTTAATCAATTGATGTGATTCCAAGGTGTGAGTCCAAAGATGAAGCCCTCCTTTACTTAAATGCCCTGTGTAGGCAATGCTGGTCAGTGTGGGGCGTCTGCTGTCTCAGTGGGCCTGCTCTGCTCACCGAAGCCACAGAGGGCATTGCTTTGGTGGGGTTTCCATTGATTGTGAATGAAAAAAAAAAAAAAAAAAAAAACCAGGTAAATATTTTTTATTAAAAAGGTTATTTGACTGTATTCCCTTTAAAATTCAGTACTGTTGTGTATTTTTGCACTCTTGGGATACTATAATTCCTCTCTTCCATGGTTTTGTGAGTGCATGCATGTGTGTATTTTTAAAATGCCAGTGTGAAAATGTGTGTAAGCTGACAATATTTGAGCCATAGGGTTAGTATGTGTGCCATGTAAGCCTGCTTTAGATGTGTTTGTGCACTCATTAATATAGTTGAAAGAACTTTAGGACTCAATATTGCATACTGACTGCTTTTTACTGAAGTCTGACTGTTTACATAGAACACTCCAATTGCTTCAAAGAAAATTACCTCAAGGATATTGGGCATTTGCTTGAGAAATTTTCAAGTGTGGAATGTCAGGTTTAGGACTCTAAAGCAAACAACTCATGAATTAATAATTTATGGGGGTCTTTTTTTTTTTAGTACATTGACAAAGATTTTCATTATAGGATTTCTAGCTCAAACACTGTTCTGAGTGGTGCCTTCATGCCGTTATCTCAACCTAAATGCACAGTGTGTTTTAATGGACCTCAACAGAAAGATTTTTCGAAAGTCAGCATCACCTCTTGATTCCAGGGGCTACCACACCACTGAACCCTAAAAGCAATGGACCATTCTTAGAGGCTGACTTTAAATTTGGCCCAACCTCCCCTCCCTGGTGCACGTATTCCACCAGCCTGTGCCATCTGAACAGAAGCTGAAAGCACAGAGCTTTGTCGCCATGAAACAATGCTAGCCAGACTGGTTGTAGAAATAATCGAGTCTGCAGGGCACCCCATAGAGAGCCATCAAACCGAGTCTGCTCTGGAGCTGTCTGGTAGCTTGTGAACATTCGGAAATCAGTGCCGCATCTGCCGGTGGACCCTGTGCTTCTCTGAAACTCCCACCTGCCCTAATGCATCTGGGCAAGAGCTTTTCAGAATCCAGTTTCCTCCAGGATAAATTTAATACGTCTTGAGGGCCAGGCACAAGCAAATTGATTCTATCTCTGCACCAGAAAAACTCATCAACATCTGTAAGAACACAGATTTTCAACAACCCCAGGATTAGGGGATGCTATTTTGTAAAATATATTCCAAGCCTCCTCCCTTCATACCTCATGCCAGCATGGCATTTTTTAATTAGGAAGTTGATTAAAAAGGGCATGGTAGACCACGGATGTATGGTCTCCTGGCATCCATCCAGCTGTTTGTTGTCTGGGTCGTGGAAAGCGTTGCTCATCACCAGTTGCAGGAACGAGGGGGAAATGATTATAAGGGATGGCAAGAATGAAACTGTTCTGCTGTCCGTGCTAATGGCAGCTGATTGTGGCTTCATCTGAACCAGGTTTTCCTGCAGATAGACTTACCGACTTCCTTCATGAGACAGAGACCACTCGTACTTGGAAATAACTTGGAAATTTAGAAACTCGGTGTATTATTCCGTGGTTCTGATTTTTCAGTGATCAATAGGATAAGTCATAATGACTTGTATTTTCTGGATTCAAACCTGTTTTTGGCCTCGTGTCCTGTAGGTTGGTGTCAATGATGGTAGTTGTTCTAATGCTGCTTGGCTGTTTGCCTTCAAGAGTACCTGGTTTGGCTTTTGGTTGTTTCCCCCACCCCCCAAGGGAAATTCCTTTCTTTGCTGGCTTTCTTTTTTTTTTTTTTTTTTTTTTAGGACTTAGAGTATATTTCACAGAAATAAAATTTTATGCCTAATTGTAGTGTCCCTATGGCTAATGTGGTGTGAATGAGCACCACGTTATGAATTTAACCCTGTCCATCCCTCTCACCCTCTTATTGTATGAGCACTTTCCCAAGACCAAGCATACTAAAGAAAGCAGTGAAAAGACAGCCATGGATGAGGCTTGACATGCTGCCAACACCAAGACCCTCATGCCCAGGGCAGAGGCTCTGGGGCTGTTACACATCACTCTGGGAAGATGCTCAGTGCTCAAGATCAGGGGACTATGTCTGCACCCCAGTGGGACTTTTCAGCCGCTGGGGTAGCAGTTCTCCCTTTTGTTCTCCTTCCCTCCAAACCTACTTGTACGTATATTAATTAGTTTTAGATTCTGCATTTTAAAGTTTTCAGTGATAGACCAGCTGGAGTTAGCAACAATGGTGGGCAGGCAGGGGCTCTCCTCACTGTCCTGTTCTAGAAAGAAAATATCAAAGTCAATGCTGAAGACAAAAGGCAAGACTCCTTAAGGTCAGCACCTCCCTTCCCTCTTAGCACTGTAACTGAATAATTAATACAATGTGCATATATTGAGCACCTACTATGTGCAGAGCCAAATGAGACAGACTGAGTAACAAATTTCTGCCCCACAAATGTCAGGTAATGTGTGTACGTGTGTGTGTGTGTGTGTGTGTGTGTGTGTGTATACATATGCATATTTCTGATAAAGGGTAATCAGAAATACTTCTAGGTTTACTTTTCTTGAATGCATTTTGAAATAGATTAAAGCATTCTTATGACTTAAGAAGAAGAGTTGGGTGAACCTTGAGGCCCCTTTCCTGGGTAATCAGTACTTCAGGAATCCAGGTGACCATTCCAAAACTGATCACTCAACAGCATGGCATTGAATCACCATATTCTCTGTTCGACGGCACGTATGATTTCAGTGTACTGACTGCTTACAGAATCAAGAGTTACACATTGTTGAAGGTTCTGGATAGTCAGCCCTCATCCATCATGGTTTCTAAGTACACGTTCCCTGTCCCCTTCCATTTTGCAGAGTTACAATCGCAGCAAGCCTTCGCTTACCTGAGAAAACACGAAACAGTAAACAGAATGCTCTTTGGAGGAGGGTGTTGGTAACTGTCGGGGGTCTGTTTTGCAGTTTCTGAGCTGTTGATACCAGAGATCAACAACAGAACATTTTGGATTTGGCATGGTGAAGCCCTAGGTTATTGACTGAGGGCCAACCTTCCAAGCAAACAGGAAGATCCCTTGTGTCATATTCACTTGTCTCTGCCTTCTCAGTGACATAAGCAGTCCTGTCACAGTGCAGACAGCTGAAAGGGGCGGCCAACCTGGTTATCCACCGGCTCACCATTGGCTGCAGAAACATCAAAACAAAGAGGAGAGGAGAATTCAAATTAGAAACTGGTCATGTATTTCAGACAATTCCAATGACTATTTGCCACATTTCCCTTGAGTCAGACCTGATTGCACATACCTGCCTATTTAGAATTAAGAATTTTGCCATTATACCCTGTAAAAGACAGGTTGGGTTAGAATTCGCATTTTACATTCTCTCAGGATATGGAAATTTAAGGAGCTCAAGCATCAAAAAGCCACATGTCTTTGCTTAAAAATGGAATTCTGCGATTATATAAAGTGAGGAGGGTTGGTTGATGCTAGGTTCTTGTATATAATAGGAAATAAAATCTTAATAATCTGCTCAGATACATTTCAGATCAATCTCTTACTTGTCCTTTGTTTAATGTGGCACATTAGGTACGGAATTAACGTATGAAATTTTCCACTGAATTTCTGAATCTGCCAAGACGTTTTACAATTCTTTTCATAGTCCTGAGAACAAGAATGGAGGTAGTTTTGCTGCCCAAGTGTTTTTTTTTTTTTTTTTTTTTTTTTTTTTTTTTTTTTTTTTTTTTTTTTTTTTTAGCTAATATGCTGTTACTGGGATTATATTAGCTCAAAAACAATCCTTTTCCCTAAGAGACCCACACCCATAGTGCCAGCCAAGAAATGAGGTATCTGTTCTCCAGGGACAAGTTAACACACCTGTTTACAAATGGGCAAAGCCACCTGTTCATCTAGTTTTAAAGTTAATGATCAAAACAGTATCTGATCCTAGGGGTTAGTAAGAGTGGAAAGGCAAATTTGTGAGACAACAGGTAACATCTCATTTTTATTACCTAACATTTCAATGTATGTATATTAAATGTGGAATTAGTTAGAAAACACACTAAGCCTATGATAAATATTCCAAATGTTAAATATCAACATTCCACGGATTAGGTGCAGAAGTTGTGTAAGGAGTAGTACAGTCAATGATAGAGTACATTTCATGCTTCACATTTTCACAATCCAACATACGCAAATTGAATCATGTGTTTTAGCCTCAAAGGCATAACTGAAGCGTGAGGCTTGCTGATTGGGCAGTCAGCATTGCAAAAATGGCCTCTTTCAATAAAAAAATCAGTAAGCGATTTTCACACATCTCATCCTTCCTCCAACGAGATCGAGTCTCTTTCCTTCCTGCTGTGACTGGGGAGCGTGTGGCTCCGGCCCTTACAACACCATGGTCTCCAGCTGTTTGGCTTGCCTTAGCGCCCCTCCTGGCTCCTGCTCTTGGAGCTTTTAACTAAGGGCACGGTCAGGAGGATAATTACAAAATCCCTTGATTGATTATTTTGGTCTCTTCCAAGAGTCAGGAAGACTTTACTCTGCCTGGTCTGGTTATATCGGCTAAGGCTGCACATGTGTTATAAGCTTCTGACTAATTCTCCAAAATAGGAGCAATGACCCATGACACAGGGTAATTTCATCTTTCCATTACTTTCCAGGAGGCTATTTTTACCTAATATTAAACATTTTTTCATTTTTATTTTTTGTCTTTTTTAAAATTTCTAAGTGAGATTTTGCACCCATAGTCAACCTAGACAGTGACGTAAAGTCCCTGTGAAGGAGCCCTGTGTTGGGAAGAGCTTCCTCCTAGGTCAGCTCTCCATAGAATTCAGAGATGACTTGAAACAAATGACCGCAGCTTTCTGCCTCTAAGGACCCTTGTTTAAAGTGAGAGAGTCCCAGTTCTAAGGCTTGATGACTGCATGTTTGGCATCCTCACACGGACAGCAATTTCAAAGGCAATTTCAAAGGCATTCCTGTGTAACAGTGGGCATCATGCTATCAGCAGGGCCACACCGACGGGCCCCTTGTTTATCACCACTTTGCAGAGAAGTGCAAATGCAAACCCAACACCAGAAACCTGCAGTATTTAGAGTAGGTGCTATTGCTTGATTGATGAGTCTAATCTGGGACTACCAAAGTCAGACAGGTTGACAAGAAATTAATCTCATCAAATGCTTCTTGGTCATCTAGAAAAATCACTGGACCAGCTGGGCGAGGTGGCTCATGCCTGTAACCCCAGGACTTTGGGAGGCCAAGACGGGCGGATCACAAGATCAGGAGATCGAGGCCATCCTGGCTAACACGGTGAAATTCTATCTCTACTAAAAATACAAAAATAAAAATAAAAATAAAAATTGGCTGGACATGGTGATGGACACCTGTAGTCCCATCTACTCAGGAGGCTGAGGCAGGAGAATCGCTGGAACCCGGGAGGCGGAGGTTGCAGTGAGCCAAGATCGCGCCACTGTACTCCATCCTGGGTGACAGAGCAAGACTCTGTCTTGAAAAAAAAAAAAAAAACAGAAAGAAAGAAAGAAAAGAAAAGTCACTGGACCATGTGACACTCAGACATGTAACTGAAACCTAACTTTGCCTTAAGTTATTTTCTCTATTAATTTTATACATTTTGTAACCAGAATTTTATCTTACTTTACACAAATAATGCCAGCTGTAGGCGGTGGGTTGCCCTGACAATTCACAGAAACGTACATGCCATGGCAGCGCTGCAGTTACTACTTGGTTTCTCTCAAGCCACTCTGGTGACTACATGAGTCTTCCTAACTTCTCATGATGTAGGCCAGGGAGATATATGTCATTAACATGACTTGACATAATACTTAAGGAAATAGCCCCATCAACTTTATGTATTACTTTTCTTTTTAAAAGCAGTATTTGGGGTATGCACAGGTTAAGCAGGAATGCGTTTTTAGCAGCTAAAATCTATTATACAATCCATGTCCTACTTCTGGTCTCCTAGAGCAGAAGGCACCCAAAATGACAAGCAAGAACTCGTGGGTACAAATAAACACTAGGTTTTTACCATGGTAGCCGATGGCATGTTCTCACCAACTCAAAAGAGTGGGCCTGAATATTGTCCCCAAAATATCCCAGCGACATAGAGAAGAACATCAGGCCCACAGTGGGAAAAGGAAAGGAGTCTGAGAAATCAAGCTCAGGTCGAGGTTGGGCAGTTGTCTCTCTCCACACCTGAATCTCAGACTCCTGACCTGAGTCAAAGGAGCCTTTCCAGGTCACTATTACCAAGGAAGCTCCATTGGGAAAATTCAAACACGGATATGTTTTATTTAACAAAGCAATCCACTCTTTCAAAAGTGCGAATTTCTACATGTAGAACTTTAAGTATTGGGAAATGCTTCTCATATGAAAATAAATGAAGAGGTGTAACAAAAGGAAGGTAACTATGTGTAGAATGAATGGGCCTGGAAAGAAAACAAACGCAGAAATATTTTTATCCATTTGAAATTAAAAATAGTAAAAAATTTACAGGCAATAGAAATATGCTTCAGACATACAGTTTGGCTATTCCCAATTCTTACTTAGAGTGAGATGTTGTAAACCTAGACCAACTAGAAGACTCATACTTTTGGAAGATCATAAAATGAGTAAAGTTAAGTGCCAAGGACACATACTGTCTTGTATATAAATTCAAACTGTTGATAAATTATATTGAGAAGCTAATAAAAACAGACTATCAGGAAGGCACCCTGAAAGCAATAATAACAATGGCTAATACTTAGTATGTATAGTAAATTGAGTGCTTTCCTCATGGGTTATATCAGCCAAAGCCCACAAAAATCTATAGGATTGCTGTAGGCACTACTATTATCTTCATAATCATAAAATAAGTAAACATATTTATTAAAGAGTTCAGGTTATCTAGGATATATACTGTTTAGGAAACCAAACCCCCAATACAAACTTTTCATAGACAGAGAAAATATTGATGATTTTCTACATCCTCAATTTAATGCTTGCTTTGACTGCCAACAATGATTTTCAATAGACCAAACACTTATTTACTGAATGTCTGTAGGTGCAAATCTTAAGCCAGTGTAAGGCATAGTCCTTGCCCTTAAGAACTGAAAATCCAGCTGAGGACCCAAGACATAACCAGAGAAAATGTTATAATGTCAACAATCTCCCCAAAAGTTTTCAGGGACAATTGACACACTAACAGAAATGTGCTGTGCCCTCTGGAGTTCCCCATGTGAGTTTCTGAAGTGTCCCTGAGATAGAAAGCACAGAGAAGCTTTACATTCAAGTCTTTAATCCATATTGAGTCAATTTTTGAGTAAGATTTAAGGAAGGGGTCCAGTTTCAATTTTCTGCATATGGCTAGCCAGTTTTCCTAGCACCATTTACTAAATAGGGAATCCTTTCTCCATTGCTTGTTTTTGTCAGGTTTGTTGAAGATCAGATGGTTGTAGATGTGCAGTCTTATTTCTGAGATCTCTATTCTGTTCTATTGTTCTATGTGTCTTTTTTCGTAATAGTACCATGCTGTTTTCATTATTGTAGCCTTGTAATATAGTTTGAAGTTGGGTAGCATGATACCTCCAGCTTTGTTCTTTTTGCTTAGGATTGTCTTGGGGGAGGGAGAACATTGTGATAAACAGCTACTGTGTATGGAGCTTAATACTTAGGTTATGGGTTGATAGGTGCAACAAACCATCATGGCACATGTTTACCTATGTAACAAATCTGCACCTCCTGCACATGTGTGCCAGAACTTCAAATTAAATTAAATTAAATTTTAAAAAAAGAAATCACAGAAGGGCAAGCCATTTATCAGGGGCAGTGGCCAATAGAACTGGTGAACAGGTGGAATCTGGGATCAGCCCTGAAAACCAGAGTAATTTGGATACATGGGGAAAAAGGACCAGGCCTTCTATATAACTATGAACATGGTATGTGTGGTAAATAGATGTAGTGTTCTGAATGGTCATTATTTAATGATATTTGATAGTGTGTAATTAAGTATTCATTCTGTTATATTACCCATGATTTGTATACGATTCAGAGTGACAAGGGGGGGAGTTATACATAAATATATATGGGAGGCAGTTTCACTTTGAAAACTATTAATGGTTTGCTCTTTAAAAAGTTTCTGAAAATGCATATCATTTCATTCTATGATCTAAACATGACAGTCTAGAAGTTTACTAGTTGGTGGAGTTTTGTTTCTTATTGAATGATTTACAAGATGATTAAAGAGTTACTTGATCTTGTGATATGCAAAAATAACTATAAGAATTGTCATAAAACAACTAAAAACATTTTAGAAAATAATGAGAATAGTTATTTCTCCTTTGCTATGAAAATCACTATGTCCAAATAAGAATATTTTTTCTTTCTTCTTCACAGAGAGATACCTTAGAAAAATAAACATATAATGGTCTCTAAACTAGAGTGAGGGTTGGGCCCCAGCGTTGTTTATAAACTTATGTATCGAGATAAGTAAACTATTTAATTCAGGTTTCAACATGGCTTTGGAATTAGTAGGAGCTCCTGCTTCTAAACTAAGATCAAATTTAAACATGACTTGCAGAATGTATAATATCTCTAAAAGTAAGAGTACAAATCATATTTTACTTAAATTTTTTAGAAGAAGACCAAGATAGTATTATATTGCCACACCCTTGGCACTTTACTATAGCAGTGAATTCATCCCCCATTTCCTGTGTGATATCAAGTAGGGTCTTTCCCTATATTGAGTCTTTGAAGAGAAATGTTCTATCTTCCTCCTTATACCATTTCCATTTAAAAAAAAAAAACAGGTATTTTTAACTAATTTCAAACTAAGTAAAGCCTATTGAGAATGTGAGATTTGTTATCTGCTTTCAGCTCTCACTTGAATTAACCAGGCGTTATCTCTACTGAGCCCCAGTCCCTCTCCAGAGACTGACTCCTGAAACCCTTGCTATACCCACCTCTGAGCATAGGTTAAGACAACCAGTAGTGGAGACAGCACATTTTCAGGGCCAGCAAACCACTGATTGCCCTTGATTTCCCAATTTTTTTTTATATCAGCTGAGATCTTCAGAAAGCAATGTACTGAATTTTATCAGCTTTGCTTTTTATAAAGATGCTGTTACTATGCCAAGGACATGGAGAAAAAGCTCCTTCTTTCACCCTGTCTTAATTGATATATTGAAGGTAGTAAATACACCATATGAACCCTTAAGTCATATATATTCTGAAAGGAACACAAATTGTAATTTCTTCAGCTCTAAGTTCATTGCTATTTTCATTCTTTTCTTCTCCTCTGCCCAGGACACTGACAATCTGTGAATCCTCTGCTTCACTCATTCTTCAAACAATAGCCACTCAACCACCAGCTAATTCACCAAGTAGCCAAAGACATGTTCCTCTCTCTCTGTGACAGCCTGCTGTTCTTCCTCTCTGCTTGCTTCTGGCCAGAAGCCCCCTTTCTTCCTATTTCTCCACACCCCAGCCTACAATAGTCTTCTACCACCGCTTTTGAGTGAAATGTCCTTGATGCAGCAATGAATATGTTCTCCTCTGTCCTTGGTTAGCCTAATGCGGACTTTGTCTCTATCTCTGTGGGATCCAAACATAAGAAGAGTGGGAATGGGGTAGAAAGCATAGAATGAAACTATCAAAAAAGCTACTGGTGATGAAAATACTTAGTAAACCTCAGAATATTCTTTTTTTTCTCACTCTGTCACCCAGGCTGAAGTGCCATGGTGCAATCACAGCTCACTGCAAGCTCTTCCTTCCGGGTTCAGGTAATCCTCCCACCTCAGCCTCCAGAGTAGCTGGGACTGCAGGTGCATGTCACCCCATCTGGCTAATTTTTGATTTTTTTTTTTTGTAGAGATGGGGTTTCACCATGTTGCCCAGGCTGGTCTTGAACTCCTGAGCTCGAGCAATCCACCTGCCTTGGCCTCCCAAAATGCTGGGATTACAGTCATGAGCCACTGCCCTGGGCCATAGAAGTGCATGTAGGTGAAAGAGAAAGGGAGAGATAGAGCATAAATTGTGGTTCTGTTTCTCAGTCACTAAGGAAAGGAAACAACCTCATCAGAAGCCAAAGATAGAGACACTGGGAAGGGAGGTGAACAGTCTGGTACCAAACATAAGTGGAACAGAATGGGGAGGGGTGGCCAAGGGAGCATGAGGAGCATGACACAGGCGACTTGGTTCTCCTTTCCGCAAGTCCCCTTTCCAAACCCCAGT
Source organism: Macaca thibetana thibetana (assembly GCF_024542745.1). Taxonomy (NCBI): domain Eukaryota; kingdom Metazoa; phylum Chordata; class Mammalia; order Primates; family Cercopithecidae; genus Macaca; species Macaca thibetana. The sequence goes on from NC_065590.1 coordinate 104,820,500, forward strand.
AGCTAGAGGTGCTGTGTAAAGTCTACAACTGCAGTCTCTCCTCACTGTCACCCACAAATCTAGGCTTGTTTCCCCCACAGCAGCATTGCTGCACACACAGTGTGACCTACAGTACTTGTCATTGAGTGTTATGATTCATTTGCACTCTGTGAGGTAGGTGGAGGACCTAAATGTGGCAAAGAAATGTATTGGAATCCCAAACTGTTTGTGCATAACTTGTTAATACATTGAAGCACACTACCTCATTTATGTTCCAGACAGCTGAAGTAACTGACTCAAGTCACCATAGGCCAAATATACAAGGTTTTGGGGTAAAACAAGGGCCTGGTGTGGGTGGAAACAGAGGCCTCGCATGCTTCCCTATTTGTTCTTGCTCCCCTATCTGGCAGTAATGTACAGCTGTCCAAGAGCCAGCTCTAGCTTGAGAAGAGAGATGGGGGGAGGCCCGCCTTTCTCTCCAAGCATGCACAACACTCCTGTTCACACCGATGCCAACCTGAATGGTGACCCCCAAAGTGGTGTGACAGAGGAGATCATTCTCATTCTTCAGATCGCAGCATCCGGTGCTTCATTTAATAACAGGAAGGCAGCTCCAGGGCTCTCAGCTTATATACCCATCTGAGACCAACATTATTGTGCATATCATATCTTGTGATCTCTTTCCAAGTTAGATAAGGAGAACCGGAGAATGTTTATTAGATAAGGCAGAGCAGTAGCCTGATCTGGGCCACTCAGCCACATTCTTGTCTAGATACATCAGCATAGAATATCCAGGTTGGACACACATATCTGTGTGATTTGGTCTGGAGGAAGGTACAACGTGGTTCGTGTCTTCATTCTCATGCATTGTCAGCTCGGATTTGACATCAGCCTCCTTTTCTGACTCTTATGTGGTCTTGGTTATCAAACCCTCAAGTTTCTCACATGTCATTTATAGTTTTGAAATCAAATCTTTGGCTGTGTTCAGATCCGGGGTCTGGAGGGACCACAAGCAACAGCTGGGACCTTGGGGTATGGGGGAGAGGTACAGGATCAAATGCCAGCACTTCAGGGTTGACCCAATTGGGGAAATGCCGTCACAGATCCTTGAAGCGGAGTATTTCTTCATTTTTCTATTTGTTTATTTGTTTTATATTTTCTCTGGTTGGATAGTTGGATAAAGGAATGTTGTTGCGAGCCCTCTTTCTGCTTAAAGATATTTATAGAATTTTTCTTTCATTTATTTTTTCAATCAATTCTTCACCTTGTTAGATGCTAAGGGTTATAAGAAAATGAGTCACAACTGCCCGTGGGTCTCAGATATTTTATACACCAACAGGGAAGGAAAGACAAATTTACAGATAACTATATAATGGCTTGGACTTTGATAGAAGTGGTAAATATAAGTTAAGTGTTAAAATTTTCTGAAAGGAGGGAGACACAATGTCAAGCCAGGCTGGAGTGGGGATAACATAGAAAAGGTATTGTTTAAAATAATCTGTGAAGAAAACTTAGGGTTCTAGAAGCTAATTACAGTACAAAAGCCCATAGAAGAGAATACACATGACTTCTCTAGGGAATGATTTAGAGGAAGTTTTTGATGAGACAACAGAGCATCAATAGAGATGTAGTAGAGAGTAGTATAGTGTACTGAAGCGTAGGTGGAGTATAGATAAAGTATACTGAAGTGTAGGTGGAGTTTAGATAGAGTATACTGAAGTGCAAGTGGAGTATAGATACAGTGTACTAAAGTGTAAGTGAAGTATAGATAGAGAGCAGAAAAGCGTAGGTGGAGTCTACATAGAGTGTTCTGATGTGCCAGTGAAGTATAGGCAGAGTATACTGAAGTGTAACTGGAATATGAGTACAGTATACCAATGCATAGGTGAAGTATAGATAGAGTATACTGAAGTGTAGGTGGAGTAGAGATAAAGCATACTGAAGTGTAAGTGGAGAATAGATAGAGTGTACTAAAGTGTAAATGGAGTATAGGTAGAGAACAGAAAAGTGTAGGTGGAGTCTATGTAGAGTGTACCAACGTGCTGGTGAAGTACAGATAGAGTATACTGAAGTGTGAGTGAAGTATGGATACAGTATACCAATGTGTAGGTGGAGTATAGATAGAGTATACTGAAGTGTAGGTGGAGTAGAGATAAAGCATACTGAAGTGTAGATGGAATATAGATAAAGTATACTGAAGTGTAGGTAGAGTATAGATAAAGTAAACTGAAGTGTAAGTGGAGTATAGACTGTACTAAAGTGTAAGTGGAGTATAGGTAGAGAACAGAAAAGTGTAGGTAGAGTCTATGTAGAGTGTACCAATGTGCCCGTGAAGTATAGATAGAGTATACTGAAGTGTGAGTGGAGTATGGGTACAGTATACCAATGTGTAGGTGGAGTATAGAGTATACTGAAGTGTAAGTGGAGTATGGGTAGAGTGTACTAAAGTGTAGGTGGAGTATAGGTAGAGAACAGTAAAGCATAGGTGGAGTCTGTGTAAAGTATGCTGAAGTGCAGGTGGAGCATAGATAGGGTATACTAAAGTTTGGGTGGAGTATAGACAGTATACTGAAGTGTATGTAGAGTATAGATAGAGTATACTGAAGTGTAGATAGAGTACAGGTAGAGAAGAGTAAAGTTTAGGTGAAGTAGAATGTACTGAAGTTCAGTGGAGTATGGGTAGAGTATACCAAAATGTAGGTGGAATGTAGGTGATAGAGTATACTGAAGGGTAGGTGGAGTATAGATAAAATATACCAATGTGTAGATGGAGTATAGATAGGGTGTACCGAAGTGTAGGTGGAGTATAGATAAAGTATACTGAAGTGTAGGTGGAGTATAGGTAGAGTTTAATGAAGTGTAAGTGGAGTATGAGTAGAGTGTACTAAAGTGTAGGTGGAGTATAGGTAGAGAACAGTAAAGTGTAGGCGTAGTCTATGTAGAGTATACCAAAGTGCAGATGGAGCATAGATAGGGTATACTAAAGTGTAGGTGGAGTACAGACAGAGTATACTGAAGTGCAGTTGGAGTATAGATAGAGTATACTGAAGTGTAGATAGAGTATAGATGGAATATACTGAAGTGTAGGTGGAGTATAGGTAGAGTATACTGAAGTGTAGATGGAGTATAGATACAGAACAGTAAAGTTTAGGTGGAGTAGAATGTACTGAAGTGCAGGCGGAGTATGGGTAGAGTATACCAGAGTGTAGGTGGAGTGTAGATGGTAGAATATACTGAAGTGTAGGTGCAGTATAGGTAGAGTATACTGAAGTGTGGATGGAGTATAGATAGAGAACAGTAAAGTTTAGGTGGCATAGAATGTACTGAAGTGCAGGTGGAGTATGGATAGAGTATGCTGAAGTGTAGGCAGAATATGGTTACAGTATATTGAAGTGGGTAGAGTATGAGTAGAGTACACTGAAGTGTAGATGGAGTACAGGTAGAGAAAAGTAATGTGTAGGTGAGGTCTACATAGAATGTACTGAAGGACCGGGGTAGTATAGGTAGAGTGTACTGAAGTCTAGATGGAGTATAGGTAGAATACACTAAAGTGTAGGTGGAGTATGGATAGAATGTACGGAAGTATAGGTGAGGTACAGGTAGAGTATCCTGAAGCACAGGTAGAGTATAGATAGAGTTTGCTGAAGTGTAGGTGGGGTATAGGCCGAATGTACTGAAGTATAGGTGGAATATAGGTAGAATATAGTAAAGTGTAGGTGAAGTAGGGATACAATGTACTGAAGGTATGGGTAGAGTGTACTGAAGTGTAGGTGAAGTATAGACAGATTATAGTGAAGTGTAGATGGAGTATGGGTAGAATGTGCTGAAGTGTAGGTAAAGTATAGGTAGAATATACTGAAGTGTAGGTAGAGTATAGGTAGAGTGTACTGAAGTGTAGATGAAGCATAGGTGGAATATAGAGTATACTGAGGCATAGGTAGAGTATAGGTAGTATACTGAAGCGTAGGTGGAGTATAGGTAGAGTGTACTGAAGCATAGGTGGAGTATAGGTGGAGTGTACTGAAGCGTGGATGAAGCATAGTGGAATATAGAGTATACTGAGGCATAGGTGGAGTATAGGTAGTATACTGAAGCATAGGTGGAGTATAGGTAGAGTGTACTGAAGCATAGGTGGAGTATAGGTGGAGTGTACTGAAGCGTGGATGAAGCATAGGTGGAATATAGAGTATACTGAGGCATAGGTGGAGTATAGGTAGAGTGTACTGAAGCGTGGATGAAGCATAGGTGGAATATAGAGTATACTGAGGCATAGGTGGAGTATAGGTAGAGTGTACTGAAGTGTATATAAAATATAAGTGAAGTATAGATAGAGTGTACTGAAACATGGGTGGAGTATAGATAGAGTATACTGAAGCATAGGTGGAGTATAGAGAGAGTATACTGAAGTGTAGGTAAGGTATAGATAGAGTGTACTGAAACATGGGTGGAGTATAGATAACAGTATTTTGAAGCATAGGTGGAGTATAGGTCGAGTGTACTGAAGTGTATATAAAATATAAGTGAAGTATAGATAGAGTGTACTGAAACATGGGTGGAGTATAGATAGAGTATACTGAAGCATAGGTGGAGTATAGGTGGAGTGTACTGAAGTGTGGATGAAGCATAGGTGGAATATAGAGTATACTGAGGCATAGGTGGAGTATAGGTAGAGTGTACTGAAGCATAGGTGGAGTATAGGTAGAGTGTACTGAAGCATAGGTGGAGTATAGGTAGAGTGTACTGAAGTGTATATAAAATATAAGTGAAGTATAGATAGAGTGTACTGAAACATGGGTGGAGTATAGATAGAGTATACTGAAGCATAGGTGGAGTATAGAGAGAGTATACTGAAGTGTAGGTAAGGTATAGATAGAGTGTACTGAAACATGGGTGGAGTATAGATAACAGTATCCTGAAGCATAGGTGGAGTATAGGTAGAGTGTACTGAAGTGTAGGTCATGGAGATCGTGAGTGTCATACTTACAATAGTCTCTATGAGATAAGTTTATGACTTTGTTCTCTCAATAATGTGAAATTACTGAAGGTTTTTGTATAGTTGAATGGCAAGGTCAGAGCTCTTCTTTGGGATAATTAGTCTGGCAGCCAATCAGCGGCTACTTCCTGCCAATTCTATCTCTAAAATTGTCCTCCCAAATGTTTTATCCCTGCCATTTCTTCCATCATTACTTTAGAGTAGCCTGTCATTATCTTCGTTCTGGACTTTTAATAGTAGCCATCACGCCACACACCCCCACCGTCACCCACACTCTTATAAATGAATTCTACATTCTGTTTTCAGATCAATTATTGCAAAATACAGCTTTGGCATTTTTCTGCTCAAACAATACCAGAGTCTTTCTATTTCATACAGAAATAAACCCAACACCTTACCCCACTCTTTGAGGTAACTCCCCGCCCATTCTCAAGTATGCTTTCTATCCCTGCATTATGCTCATCTATTTCAAATATTGCAATGAGGACTGGGCCAAACACTATTCATTGTCTGTGCTTAGATGACTCACACTATTACTTCTGTAATGTCTTTCTCTGGTGTCTATGCAAACACACCCTATTCACTCTTCAAAGTCTGGTTAAAATGCCACTTTTCCACATAGCCCTGTCTGTTCCTTCCAGGTGAATTCTAACCCTTTTCTTTTGAACTTTAGCAAGGTATACTTTTATGATCCTTATCATTGTCTACCTTGCATTGATAGCTATTTATATAATGATGTAACCTACTCTATGAGGCTGTGAAACACTGTTCTTCTTAGATGTATGTTCCTGTCAGAAATGTTGGACATAGTTGGTTCTCAGTAAATCCTCGTTGGTGTGAAGAGAGAATGGGGTCAAGATTGAATGTGGAACTCTCTTTAGTGCTGTTGCTGTGACCAGAGCACCATCATTTGAGGGACCTTCTGTCCTGGGATTTCCAGGCCTTCTGATTCACAGTGAGGTTACCTCTTCTGAAAGTGGTGATCACCTCTCTTTGGTTTGTGTTACGTAGGGTGCCTCGGTATGTGGAAATAGGCATGTTGCATTGCATGGAAAGATATTCCCAAGGCACTTAGGACACATGAATGCATGTGACCAGCTGTTTTGCTGCATTTCTGGGAGACTTACTGTGACAATGGTGTGGAATAAAGATTCCAGGAACCAGACGTCCAGACTCCTATTTGAAAACCTTTGGCTTCTACACATAGCATTTTACTTTATCTACTTACGTGTGTTCTGTCTCATTCTATTTCCTTTGGACCATTTGATACCACTTAAAAAATAAACAGTTATGTATCTGCCTCTCGAGTTCAAGCAACTGAGAGAGACACTTGAAAACGCAAACTCCTGCAGCTTATCACAGCGGCCAATGTTAATGATGAGAGTGGAAGCTGAACTGAAATACTGGAGAGGAAGTCTTCCCTTTTCTCAATACGTTCTCCCACCAAGGCAAAACCTGGGATAAGGAAAAGAGTCCGGGCACAAAATTCCAGGAGTCTTCACACTTGGGTTCATGGCAGAGAAAGAAGCCTTTGACCTTGCTCCTGTTCCAGGATCAGAAATGTCACCATTCAGATTTTAAAATGAAGGGGTCATTGACGTTAAGTGGGACAGATGAACACTGGCTCCCGAAGACGCCACTGTCCAGAAATAGGCAGCCACTTGGTATCTGAAATGGTTGGGCTCTGTGTCCCCACCCAACTCTCATGTTGAATTGGAATCCTCAGTGTTGGAGAGGGAGGTGATTGGATCATGGGGGCAGTCTCTCGCTTGCTGTTATTGTAAGTGAGTTCTCATGAGATCTGGTTTTTTGAAAGTGGGCAGCACTTCCCCCTTCTCTCTCTCTCCTTCCACCACGTGAAGATGTACCTGCTTCCCCTTCACTCTTCCACCATGATAGTAAGTTTCTTGAGCCCTCCCCAGTCATGCATCCTGTACAGCCTGTGGAACTATGGTTCAATTAAACCTCTTTTCTTTATAAATTACCCAGTCTCAGGTAGTTCTTTATAGCAGTGTGAGAATGGACTAATACAAGATTTTTGCTAGTTCTTTCTGCAACAGTGATCTTAGTAGCAGGGCAGTCTCAATGAAGTGCCTGCTTCTGAAGTAATAAGGAATCCTCCCTATTTAATGATAATTTTAAAACTAAAAGTTACTTTAGTATTTAATACATTATGGCTATGCTGAGTTAACTATTTTAGGGAAAACAGATATTTAGATGTTGCACTTCATTTCTGTGTATTTTAAACCAAGTGTTGGTTCAGGGGATACATTTCAACCATCAACTGTAGGAATGAATATAATCACCTTGGTCCAATATATTCCACTGTGAAATGTTCTTTACATGCACTGCCTGAAGTTTTTACCTGGGATTTGTAGTATCCTTTATATTAAATGCCTGGGCTTTTCTTCAGTTGTGATGAGTTATACAGGCTCTGCAAAGATTTGTAACATAAGTGTGCAACCTTCATAATCAATTTTACCTGATCTCCAATGCAAGTCCAAATTCCCAGTATCACAGAAATAAACTTAAAAAATGTTTTAGTTAGCCCAATATAGTATATAATAATCATTTTAATATATAAACAGTACAGAATAATTTTAGTGAGATATCTTACACTTTTATGCAAACTTCAAATCCAAGTATGTATTGTACACTGAAAGTACATCTCAACTCAAACTGACCACATTCCAGGGCTCAAGAGCCCATGTGGCTAGTGGCACCCACAGGACAGTTCATTCTTAGTGATTGTTTCTTCCTGATGCCATGCCTGCTCTTTCAGTATCTGCTCTAGTGGGTACCCATATAAATACGTCAGTGAGATGGATTTTCCAGGGTTGGCAAACTACGGTCTGTATGCCAAATCCAGACCACTTCCTGTTTCTGTAAAGTTTTTCTGAAGCAGCCATGGCCATTCATTTGTGTGTTGCCTATGACTGGGCTTGAGTTGCAGAATATGTATTTCCAAGGCTATTAGACTTCCAGTGATACAGACAGAGAGCAGCAACCTGCTCCCTGAAACTTCAGCAGGAGCAAGCTAAAAAGGATTAAAAGATTAAGGAAGAAAAGAAAAGTTACCTAGTGCTTATTATTAAATAAAAGTGAAGAGGATGACAAGGATCATTAGCACAGACAAGACACTTGGTGTGGACTATACAGAGAGGTTTAAGTCATCGTCCTCACTTCAGAGTCCAGCTGATGTTACTCTTCCCCTGCTAAGCCCTACCTCTCCTTTCGAGGTCTGCCTCTTCTTATCCCAATAGCCAGTCTTACCTACACCACTCACTTACCTAACATAGTCACATAACTTTTCAGGCTACTTGCTAATGAGTGTATTACTTTTCTACCCACCACCAGACTGTATCCCCTGGAAAATGTGTATCATGAGTTAAGTGTGTTACCTTCTACCATATGGATTTTTCTGGTGATCTGTAGATATTTAATTTTTGATAGATTTGGAATTTAAATAGTGCATTTTGTTAATATTTTGTTAAATCCTGTACAGCTATAGCGTCTCACTTTATTTTTCAGTGTCTTTTTTGTTTCTTGTTTCCACATAATCCTCATTCAAATATTTGTTCTGGAATAAAGGGGTCTTCAAGAAATACTTCTAATGAGAAATATAAAACAGAAACCGTGGGATTGCTGACAACTGCCCGCAGTTGGGACAACTGTGGTTAAGTCAGGACACTTTGATGTGACTTGTTGCTCAATGTTTTTCAATGTGGGCAGCAGAACTCGGGGAAGGATTCTTCCTTGAATGTCGCGTTGCATACGTCGTTCTCTGAGAAGGAAGGTGGCTATCCTTGGCAATGGTTTCTGTTACTAACACTGCTATGAACTGTGGTCGTTTTCAGACAAGCTGCTTCCCTCCCCCGGCCTTTGGTTTGTTTGGTGTTAAACGTCTCCTCTTGGTTTCTATGGGTAAATGAATTGTTCTTAACGTGGTGTCCTCTAGGATGTGTGCGCTATACAGAGAGGCCTGTTGAGAACTGCCAGAACGCAGTCCATACACTGCCTAAGTGCACTCCTGCCGCTAAAATACATCTCGGCCCTAATGACTGGATCCCTCATTCTGACCCAAACCTGATTAAGAGAGCAGGGAGACTCTGTAACAAACAGTGACATGTGATTTTAAGACGTTTTGACTACATTGTCTTTTTACACTGTTTGGAAAATAAGCATCAGTTGGTAGGAATTGGCTGACTCCTGGTCTGTACTGATAATGGCGCTGGGTGTCTTTGGGGTATAAAGGAAGAAGGGGGCATGGCCTCAGTAAGAAGTAAAGGTGCCCCCGTGGAAGACGACACTTACAGGGCTCGGCCAGGCAAGCCGAGCATATCGTGGGACCACAGCCACTCAAAGTTGAGCTTATCTGCTTTTTCAACAAGTCCTTTGATACTGGACATTGCATCTCCACCTGTGAAGCTGAACATGATGTTGATCAAGGCGATCGCCAGGATACAACAGGATAATGTTTGTGAAACATAGAGAGTATCTGCAAACTATCACTATCTTGACTACTATTATTCTTATTGTTGTTTTCCCATTTTTAACCTAGAATTAAAAATGGAGCCTGATTGACTACTCCCTGGCAAATAGTAGATGATGAGTAAATGTAAGTTGAGTAATTTATTGAATGACTAAAAATAAATACAAGAATTTATGCAAAAGGGACTCAATGTTGATTATGATCAAAAGCTATTCACAAATAGTACTAAAAGCCAGAAGTGCCTTTGCTTCTTCATTATAACAAAAGTACTACTCCTTACTACAGTCAACTGGCCCCTCTCAAGGGCTTTGTTCATGCATCAAACCATTATTGCATATTACCACGTCTACAATCTAATTAATAATTTGGGTTTCAGCAAAGTTTTAAATGAGACAAAAGAGCCCATTTAAATTCTCTAAGAGTTACAAGAATTTGATCAGGTTTCCACTTTTTGTTCGATCCCAGCCATTTGAGCACACAAAGCTGTCTATCTTTCTAGGGACGGAAAGAACTCATTGTTCATTGTAAGCAGACATCCGCCACAGGAATGTGCATATATCAGCATATTTAGTGGCAGGCATAGTCATTGCAATTTGACATCTCAGTCAAGTTTTTCTTGAGATCTGGCAAAAATAGAAGTATAGCAACCCCTCCTCCTCACCATTTCCAAGGAAAAGTGGCCCCACATTTTCAAAGTTCACCTTATATAGATGAACAAACTCACATAAAGGAAGAAACCAAAATCATACGATCACTGCGTGCATTTTTAAATCGATTGGTCCAAAAATTTCTGAATATTTAGACAGCACTCACTGACTAACAAGCTAGAGAATTACTCATCTATCTACTAAAATTTTAGTCCAGAATTTGAGCACCTGTTTGCAGAATGAATTTCTGTTTCAATATTCTGCCATGTTTCACATTTGAGGAAATCATGGATAGATAATGGATATCAGTTTATTTTTTTTCTCTGTGTGTGCGTTTTCTGCGCCAGTGGTAAAGTGGACTTATTTTAATGCATTTTAAAGGTAATTGATCATGGCAATGTTAGCCCATTGTGGATATAAATTTTGGAATAGAAAGAGGGCCATTGATGAGCCTGCCGTCCTCTATAGAGGTTGAATCATGCTTTCTTTATAGTTGTATCAACAAGCTCTAACTTAGTGCCTGACACATATTATATAGCTAAAATGTTGTGTTTCATCAAATTCACATGAACTTAATATTTGGGCACAGTAGTGAATCTCTGATATTTCCATATTTAAATTTTCTTCTTTTTCTCTTTTAGACAGACAGGGTCTCTGTTGCTCAGGCTGGAATGCAGTGATGCAATCGTAGCTCACTGCGGCCTTGATCTCCTGGGCTCAAGCAATCAGCCTCAGCTTCCTGAGTAGCTGGGACTACAGGCAGGTGCCATCATACCTGGCTAACTTTTTAAATTTTTTTGTAGAGATGGGGTCTCACTATAATGCCCAGGCTGGTCTCAAACTCCTGGCCTCAAGTGATCCTACTGCCTCAGCCTCCCAAAGTGCTAGGACTACAAGCATGAGCCATTGTGCCAGGCCCATATTTAAATTTTTTTTTTTTTTTTTTTTTTTTTTTTTGAGACGGAGTCTCGCTCTGCCGCCCAGGCTGGAGTGCAGTGGCCGGATCTCAGCTCACTGCAAAGAATGACTATATTGACCAATCCTTCCATTTTTGTTTTATTTTCTCTTATAATGAAATGCTGACGGCAGTGCCTGACACTTAGTAAGGCTGAAAAAGGTGAGTTGAATGCTTTCTAATAAAGTGATGAAAAAATGAATGTGTCCACCTACGTACGTGAACTGGGGTATATAGGAGAGCAAAGAGAGTTTTCACCATGTCTGTTTCAAATAAAGTTTTCTTACATAGAAAGGAAACGAAACACAGAGACAGGAAAAAAGACAGAGGCAGAGGCAGGGAGAGTCTTGGAAACAAAGGAAAGAGAGAAGGCAGGGGAGGGTGAAACACTAAGCTGCACAGGGCGAAGAGAAAAGGGCGAGGCTGGCACCAAGCGAAAGGTGTGGGCTTACAGAACACTCGTTGGACTAATGTAAATGTAGGCTTCCATGTTGTCTGCTGAGGACTGGAACAGAGAATGGGGCACAGCCAAGTGTGCTTGCTGTGACCAGTCGCTCCTGCAGGAGAGTGGGCGTTTTAGGGCACAGCAAAAATCAGGACTTAGTTTTCCTGGTGGAGTAGAAGATGGGCACACAGCCTTCTGGGTCCCTGCTCTGATGACCACTAAGATGGGAAGAGAGATGCCCAGCTCCAGGCGGCTCTGTGAGTGTGTGAATCAAAGAAAGCTTTCACAGCCAACTCTATGAATCCACTAAGAATAATTGCACGGATTTGAGAACATCCGCTTCCCCTCCCCGCCATGCTACTAGAGGTTAGACAACTCAAAATACGCATGGGACAAAGTTCTTTTAAAGCATTACCTTGCTGAGAAAAACGATACTTCAGTGCTACTATTATCATTTGGAAAACTGTGCTTCATTTATGGGGTATTGTTCAAGCTGGGAGAATGTGACTATGTAAATTACCTCAAGAAATGTGTGCCCCACACTAATGAGATGTAAAGAGAGAGATTCTCGCAATGTTCACATTTTGTTGGACTTTGATAGGATCAGTTTGTGAACAATTGTGAGTCACCTAAAACTGATTATAAAAGTCTGAAAGCTGAGTATTAGAAATAATATACTGCTTTTCTTCCTCCGTTTTTTAGGAAACAAAGAGATTAGAGTTATTCAGGTTACATGAGCTTGTGATCTTCTCCATAGTAAGTAAAAGGAACTCCAGAGGCAATCAGAAGTCAAATGTCTCTACTCACATATATCCAATTACATGTGTTTTCATAAACACATATTTATTTGAATGTCTTTAGGTTGAAACACATCAGTTTTACTTCCAGTAACATATAAGTCATCATTAGGCACAAAGGAGACACATTTTCACAGAAGAATTTTGAGTTTATGTGTTGATGGAATCTTGTTTTGTGTTTTCCTGATATAAAGCCTTACTACTCCATTCTAGTGTTTCACAATAATATGTGGACTTGAGGCCAGGTTAAACAGCTTGGGAATGACTTCTAAGTCATTGATACACCAAACAGTATTGATGTTTTCTCGTTTGCTTTAAAGTTAATTAAAAGGACACAAGACATCAGCAGGCTGGTGGAAAATGATCTAGTGCCAAAGTAAGATTTGGGAATCTGACAAGTGAAAGATTATGATGACATGGAAAAAGTTTGTAATGGGACTGGATGTTTTAAAAAATCATTTTGGATGAAACTCTCCTCTCCTTTGTGAGTAAGAGTCTCTCTGTCATTTTTAACGATGGATCAGTCAGCACTAAGCAGAGCTGAAGAAAAACACGGGATTAATAGTTCAGATGCTCGAGGTTTGCAATGTCCTGAATACTTGCGATTTCACTAGAAAGACATCCAGGAGTGCCTCACACTAGTAAGTTCTGAGAAAGACTGTAAGAATGGCAGCATCCTCTAGTTGCGTATCTTGAGTGAAGGAGCAAATCTTCCTTTCCAAACACGAACCCCAACTCCCACCCCTGCCTGCACACATCACCATCCTGAACTGACTGGTGCACACTTAGGCTTCCTAGTCACAACCATGGCCTCCTGCCCACACCAGTTCAAACTGGAGTACTGGCTTGCCAGTCTACAGGCATCCATGGGGCTCTCCAGTGGCCTCTGACACGGGTCCCCACTGGCGGCTCACATGGGCCACGATGCATCTGGGGGAGATCATGGCCCAGGCTGCTGTCAGGTAGAGTCAGGATCTCCACACATTGATGGGTGCTCCGTCTTAGAGAAATTCTTAGTGCCAAGCCCCTGGAGAGGAACCCAAGCCTTTTGCTTTCATTAACAAGTCATGCCCCTGTTTAATAAACACCGAGTTAGCCGGGCACAGTGGCTCACGCCTGTAATCCCAGCACTTTGGGAGGCCGAGGCGGTTGGATCATGAGGTCAGGAGATCAAGACCAACCTGGCTAACATGGTGAAACTCCATCTCTACTAAAAATACAAAAAATTAGCCAGGTGTGGTGGCAGGTGCCTGTAATCCCAGCTACTCGGGAAGCTGAGGCAGGAGAATCACTTGAACCTGGGAGGCAGAGGTTGCAGTGAGCCGAGATCGTGCCACTGCACTCCAGCCTGGGAACACAGCAAGACTCAGTCTCAAAATAATAATAATAATAAAATAAATAAACACAGAGTTACCGTGGAGAGAGTGAGAGGACTGTTCCCGCGCACTGCAGGGCATGTGGCAGCCCTGGCTAACTTCAGTGAGGCTGCCACCTCCCACGAGAACATGCAGTGTCTTGTGCTTCTTGACACTGGGACCAGGAAGCTGCTGGTGGCACAGGGACTTGTGGAAGCTCATGTTTCCCTGAACACAGATTATCTTATTTTACTCCTCCCAGAACACAGGTGTGTGAATATGGATAACAGAATCTCGGCTGGGCGCGGTGGCTCAAGCCTGTAATCCCCGCACTTTGGGAGGCCGAGACGGGCGGATCACGAGGTCAGGAGATCGAGATCATCCTGACTGACACGGTGAAACCCCGTCTCTACTAAAAATACAAAAAAAAAAAAAAAAAAAAAAAAAAAAAAAAAAAAAAAAAAAACTAGCCTGGCGAGGTGGCGGGCACCTGTAGTCCCAGCTACTTGGGAGGCTGAGGCAGGAGAATGGCGTAAACCCAGGAGGCGGAGCTTGTAGTGAGCTGAGATCCGGTCACTGCACTCCAGCCTGGGCGACAGAGCGAGACTCCGTTTCAAAAAAACAGAAAAAAAAAAACAAAAAAAAGGATCTCAGGTATCTGTTTTTCAAGGTATTATTTGTCACATTACGTGTTTATGTTATCAAAGAAAAGTTCCCTTTGAATGAAAATTTGTAAAAGTTTATGCTGTTGTGGCATCTGGTAGATTATTATTGTAAGCCATTTGTTAAACTCAAACATTCCTCGTGCTGGAATATTTCGCTGACAGATCCACGCCAGAAGGATGTTCAGACTTGAGGCTTCATTGAATGGTCTCTCGTCGCCTTGCTTATCACATAAGTTTTCACTGTTTAAGTTTTCGTTTTTCTATCGTGTCTCTTCAGAAAGGATATGGTCCTGAGTATCAGGTCCAAATCCTCCCAGAATCTCCCATGTATGTGGTCCTCAGAGGCCCGTGATGGAGGCTCCTGGGAAATGTGTTCATGCCAGTGGTTTGCAAATCAAGTGTTTCTGTGTTTATTTCAGCCCCAAATTAAAAGCCAGGCTTAATCAGAGAACAAACTGGTCCTCACAGCCGAGCTTCGTTAGGGCACTAGGGGGTGAGCAAGTTAAGGATGTTTTGTGGATGTTTGCTTCTCCTAGTTTCCTGCTAGAATTAACCCCAGCTGTGAAGTTGGCTTTCTTCTCGGGTCCTCGTTGCGTAACTAAGTGGCGTGGACGCAGAGAATGAAGCCGATGTGAGCGAGAATGAAGGGCACAGGCATCCTCAATATCCCCTTTTGTGGCGGAGAGGGAGAGAGCAGAGTGGTTTTGCTTTACCAAAATTTGGAGCCCCTGTTTCTTTCCTCAGATGGCTCCCAAAGACATTCCCTTTACTTTCCTGGCCGTCTTCCCTCCTTGGGAGAGCAGAAGGAGGAGGGCAGTGCTTCGTGCTGTAGAAAGGACACATTTGTTCTTCCTTGAGCAGTCCCTGGAACCTTCTGGAGTGAATGCCTTTGAGCATCATGAGTGGCACATGCAGCTGTTGGCACGGCCAAGGGGAGAGTGGAGACAGGCGTGAAGCATTGGAATGGTAGGAATCTTAAAACCTGTCTCTGGGGGGAAATAAGTATGAACTCCATGATCCATCTGCAGAATAGCATGTATTTGGTGGGAATCTTGTGTACTGGTAATAGCAGATTTCTGCCGAATTTCGAAGCACTAACCCCAGGGCCTCCTCCTGGTGGGCCTGGGATGGGCCTGGCTTACGCCCCTGTGCAGGTGTCCCATCCACTTAAACTTCTGCCCCACACACGGTCCCCCGTCATGCCATCCTGTGGTTAGGAATGTTCAAATGCAATTTCATGATGCTTCCTACTTGAGCTGAGCAGGAAGAAATGACTCAGATCAGAAATCATTTTCAAAACCTCCAACGGTCACGACTTCACTGAAAAGCCTTGGAAGCAGAGACTCAGAGCAGAGCCATGGGTAAGGGTTGTGTGCGTTCTGCGTCGCTAAGACGGGAGGTCCCCTGATACTTGCATTGTTACTGGCCCGCCCTTGAAGCAGGGACGTTGCAGGTGGTTCCAATTGGCCCTGAAGGGTCCTCCAGCTTCCTGCAGAGAAACCTGGGAAGGAGGTGTTGGCCCAGCTGCTGTTGGCACTGCCCTGGGACTAAAGCGAGCATCATTTGTTTTCTGTGCACCAGGGGCATTGCCATGAGGAGCCTCTGGGGTGCTGGCCAGCCCTGCACACACCGGTGAGGCCCTGTGATGACCTGCCACAAAGAGGCAAGGCTCGCTCCTGACGCAGCGTGCTGTGTGGCGTCTCCAGGCCGAGGCCGCCCACCAGCTTCTCTTCACTAGAGGGATGCGTGGTGCCCTGGGGCAGCAGGAGGCAGCACCCGTTCCTGAAGTGTCTCTCCTCCCTGTGTCCCCACTGACCCCGAGGTACCACGGACAGAGTCCCACACACCCCTTTCTCACTCTCACTCCCCCTCTGTCTTCTCCAGGAGTTAATGACATTAGCCAGACAGCATTTCTAGAAAAAAACAAAACATCTGCTCCACTGCTCAAATACTAAGATGGAATATACCATGCCATATACAAAAATATCTTGATACTAATTACAAAGCTTCTGTTTATGTTTTTTAATTTCTTGAATAAAAGGAAAACCTTCAAAATGGAAATAGTTGTCACTGTGAATCACTTTTTTTCTGTTAAAAAAAATGATCTAAATGGGACTAGTGACCCTTTACCAAGAAGGCCAAGCATTGTTTAATAGAGAATCAGCCTATTTGGAATCAATTTCTTCTTCCACTTGTTTTAAAAGGCACTCTTTCCTCTTGCCTCTTAAATAGCTTTTGTTTCAGGAGCAGTGACAGGAGGAAGTTTAGCTGCACCTCAGGTGACTTTTATAGCAAAGCTTCTCAACCACCCAGGGCTTCCATTTGACTGGCTCTGGCTTGGTTTATAGGCACCTCCTTGAAAAATAGAATAAAATTGTCTATATTTTCTATATTTATCCTGCTGAGTTTTTAAAATGTAACTCTGCTTTTGAGTTGCTTGATTGTATGTATTTGGGTTGCCAGCCTTTGGAATCTCTCTCTCTCTCTGGCTTTATTATTCTCCCTCTTTCTCTGCCTCTCTCTCCTCCTCCGTCCCCAGCCTCTCTCTCTCTAGCTTTTTTATTCTCTCTCTTTCTCTGCCTTTATTCCTCTGCCTCTCTCCGTCTGTCTGTCTCTCTCTGCTACCTCCCGTCCCCTCTCTCTCTGTCTACATCCTCTGCCTCTCTCCCTCTGTCTCTCTCTGCTACCTCCCATCCCCTCTCTCTCTGTCTGTGTCCTCCGTCTCTCTCTCTGTCTCTGTCCCTGTCTCTCCCTGCACCTCCTCTGCCCCCCACCCCCATCCCGCCGCCACACTCTCCACATTGCCTTTGGGTTAGGTTTCCGTCCCCCATAATGCAAAGCGCTGATGCTCTGGGAGAATCTCTTGCAACAGCTGGGTGGCAGAAGAAGCTGTCTGGCTCTGTGGCCTCACAGCATAGAATTTACTGAGTGGACAGCACCCAGCAGAGCCAATGGTTCTCAGGAGACCTCTTGTTCCAGGTATATTGCCCTTGTTCCGTGTCCCTGGCTTCAATGCAGCATGAGACCAGTTTCCTCTGCCTGGAATGCCCTTCCTCATCCATCTCTTCCCACCGGATCATACTCGGGCTTCAGAGCTCTGCTCCTGGCTCCTCTGTCTCAGCTTCCTCTTTCCTGAGCTCCTATCACATCTGCTCCGAAGCCTCAGCACCCTTTAGTATCACAGACTGTGATCAGGAAAAGACGGATCATAGATTTCACACCATCCAGCATCTCTCCTAATTCAGGGATTCTCCGGAAATCTTTCCTGGTGTTCACCTGCTGATCCGGTCTCTGCCTGAATACCTAGATTGAAGCAGAGATCACCGCCTAAAAGAAAAGAACATCACTTTTAAGTGCACGTTATTGATCTCATTTATACACACTGAATGCTTCTCTGTCCGGAATGTTAGCTTCTTGAGGACAGGGACTATTGTATAATATAATGTAATATAATGTCTTCTGCAGTACCCTGCCCGAGGCTCTGCACACACTATTGCTTTCAACAGATACTTAATTGATTTCTTCTACAAGATAAACAGTAAAATGAGCATCAGATGACACTTGAGTATTAATGGGCTGAATGTTTATTCCTAGTGACATGTGACTTAGATACCCTCAGCCTCCCCAGTAAAAAGAACAGGCAGAAAGTGAAACAGATTTAACTTGGTTTTGGTCTCGTGTAGAATGAGGTAATTTCGACTTCGCCGTCTCGCTTCTCTTTCCTCCTTCCGTTCACGTCTCGAATGGCAATGCAGTCTCCAGCGTGTGTTCAGTGGCTTCAGCTGAGCCTTGCTGGGCTGCCTGGCCTCAGATGAACTGCATCAGGCATGGGCATCAGACGCGGCTTCTGGGTGATGCTGTGCTGAGCTCAAGTCAAAATTCATCTGATCTCAGTCCCTGCCAACTCTCTTCCCCCATTCTTTCTAAATTGAAACCATCCTAAGATATGCAACAAGGACAACCAGGCTTTTGTTGTGCTGGGGGCCTGGCATAAGCTGAGAGGATGCCAGGGGCTCCCCTTACCACAGGGCTCCCCTCGGATGGCCAGTTGCTTTCTAAGTCTAGTCAAGTGACTGGGGCACCACCCGTGAGTCGCTCACTGTCACCAGTGCCCAACCATGCTTGTCTCTCGGCCGTTCTCATCTTCCTCATTCCTCAGGGTCTGAGCTGTCACTATAATTTAATATTTTCCACTGACAGGAGAAGGTATCTTATAGAATCCAGATTGGTTTTTTTTTTTTTCTCTTCCTCTTTACTCTTCTCTGTATTCATGCCACTACTTTTTAAAGCATGACCATCCAATTACACTGAAAGCGGGGGGCCCTGTCCTGCCCCCCATGCTGGTGACCGTTGCCTTCCCATGGCCGATGCGATCCAGAAGCGTCCCTCAGAGGCATGCCAAGCACGGAGCAGGCGGGCATTCTTGGAACTGGGCATGAACAAGCCTGAGTTCCTTCCAAGGATCTCGTCCCACATCTTTCCTTCTGCTTTGTGCATTTTCAAAACCGTCTGACTCCAGAGGAGCCGGAAGGAGGGAGGGGGCCGGTCTTGTGCCTGGGGGTTGTGTCCACCTCCTGCCCCAGGCCGAGGGGCAGATGCTTCCCGGAAGGGCCAGGGCAGCCTCAGGCGGAAGCTTTGGCCCTGCCCACCTAAGGGACACAGACACACCATCTTATACCAGTTACTACTTCCTCGAGGGTGTGTTTTGTTCCCCGGGGACCCCCTCAGGCCCCTCACCTGGAAGCTTCGTCCTTCTAAGCTCCACCTCCTTAGCTCCGAAGGAAGCCCAGCTCCACCTGTGTAGAAGCAGTGCTCACCGTCACCCTCCACGCCCTGCTCCTGCAGACCTGCCTCTAACCGAGGGCGCTCTGTCCTCACA
This sequence comes from Macaca thibetana thibetana, assembly GCF_024542745.1. Lineage (NCBI taxonomy): Eukaryota > Metazoa > Chordata > Mammalia > Primates > Cercopithecidae > Macaca > Macaca thibetana. The sequence continues at coordinate 104,839,707 of NC_065590.1, forward strand.
GGAGCACAGTCTCGGGGGGAATGGGGAATGAGGTCCTCTCTCTACCTGCAGTACCTGGGCGCTGGGGACAGAGCTCTGCAACCCTCACCCTTCCTTTCTCCTTAGTGCACTTGGCAGGCTCCCCTAAGAACACACAGGCATTTTCGTTCCCTCCTCAGTGCTGTTCTTGTTCTTTTTCTTATTCCTCAGCCCTTTGGATTACAGAGAAGACGGACACAGCTGCCATAGTAAATGCCCCATGAGGCAGTGGTACCTGATGTCAATGGCGCTTTTGAGGCTTCACCTCCCGGAGCCACTAAGCTGGGATCCTCTGGCTCCTGGAGCTGCTAAGTTGGGATCCTCCACCTCTGGATGCCTCCAGGGTGGCTGTCTTGGCCCCAACTCTAGAGCCTCTATCTTCTCGATCCTGCCTCTATGACTTCAGATTTACTCTGTAAGCAGAATTTGCAAATGAAACAGAAACATGCAAGACAGAGGAAAATGTTCTTTTGCAGAGTGTGTTTCAGGGAAAAGAGCGTGCCCTGGTTCCCTATCTCACCGATTTCCACAGATCCGTTCCTCTCCTATCCCACTCTCCTTATCCCAAATGTCTTTCTGATTGCTCTGTGTATAGTCTTGGGGTTAAAATAAATTAGGGAGAATAGTTTGTCAGATACAATTTATCCAATACGTCTGATTTCATGGAAGCAAACTTGCTTGTGATATCGGGATGTAGAACCACTTTGTCTGTTTTAAATTTACAAACATACACTTTGCTCTGTGTGTGACTTGAGCACAGTGTTCTCAGTGTGGCTTCCCGAGGCTGGACCATGAGGGCCACACAGACGGCTGTGTCTGTGCACCTGTCCCGGAGGGCCCCGAGCTGAGCCCCGACAGGGTTGGGAGGCTGTAACCGCGTGCTGGCGAACCGCCTCTGGGTTTGCAGTGTCCTGTCCAGAAACCGTGTCACTGCTGCGGGCAACATGGAGTCCTTACATCCACAAGAAAATAAAAGATAGCAAAGGAAATCAAAGTGGGGAATTTTCCCAACATTTCTTTCCATAGCCAAGCGTTACGTCTTTTGTGCATTTCACAAGGACTTTTTCTCATTTCAGGTTTGTTTTCATGTAAGGTTTGGGAGTAGAATTGCTATCCCAAACCAAGGAGGCAGCAGGCCAGCCTGAGCGGCACCGACTCAGCTTCAGGAAAGGCTGTGCAGGGCAGCCTTCAGTCTTTCCTAAGCCACTGTCCCCAGAGCTGCAGGCCCCTGCACCTGCCCCCAGTCACTCTGCAGGAATTCTCACATCTGAGGACAGCAGAGCTTCCACCTGCCCTACTCGCTGCCCCTTTTGCCTGGGAAGATTCCTTCCCGCTGCACACCAACAGAGGGAAGCAGAGCCCACACAGCTGAGGCTCGGGCTCAGAGAGCAGCGCCCTGGATGGGCAGCCCCACCCGCTCCTTTCAGCCCGGGGCACAGCCACCCGCCCCGCCCTGCACCTGCGGCTATCCAGCCCTTCTCTGCACTCTTAGAATCACACTCTCACATCTCGTGAGATGCTCCGGAGAAAGCTAGGCTGCGAATAGAAATACTAAAAATTATCAAATACTCTGTGAGACAGTGACTTTTAGATTCTTTTCAGACCTGGTCATGTGGGCTCTTCTAGTGCAAGAGCTGGTGCCTGGGGGCACAGGGTCCGTGGGTCGGGGAGCCAGGCTGGCTCGGCGGCTGCACGTGGCGATGGAGACTGCTGTCCACCTGCAACGGCACCCAGCCTCCGCGGTGCAGAATCTGACCTTGCACACAGGCCGGGCCACCGGGACTCAGAACCCGTCACGCACCCCGTCTCCTCAGAACGGAGCGGCTTCCTCTGGTTTGTCTCCTTAGCAAATATGTCGCTTTTGATTTTCACCTTCCAGTTTGTGTGATGAGCTTCCTCAGGACAAAGACCGGAACACTTTCCTGTTGGTCAGTCTCCTGCCTCCCATCCCCAAGAGTCACCTCTTCCATTTCCGCGGGGAGTAAAGGCCTCTAGATTAAATCTTCTTCTGAAGTCATGGGCATGGGGCTTCAGTTCCAGCTCCAACCTGTAAAATCATGGGCTTATCTAGCTAATTGTCCTGAACCCAGAACATGTTCATTTTATATCATAAAGAGATTTAAGCTCAAATCACAAATCACTGATTTCATAGTCAGGAGGCAGAAAGGCTGTACCGTGGCCTTGTAGCTAAAACCCAGAATCACAACCCTTTTTTTTCTGATTTTTTTCATCATTCTCGCTTCTTACCCTGCTTCTGTGCCTTGTCTCAGGGTTCTCAGCCTAGGAGAGTTTCATGTGGCTCTGGGTTCTTCCTTAGGTAAAAGCATAGTTTGTACTGAGTTTCATTTTTTGCCTAGCCTTCTCCTTACATAATCTAAATTGATTCTTATAACGGCCCTAGAAGGCGAGTGGGCTGGTGTTGTCAATGTTTTATCTTTTTCCTCTTTCTCTAATGGAGGAAGTGGTTGTGCTGTGAAGTTCATACAGCTAAGAACTAGCAGAATAGTAATTTAAATCTGGACATTCTTTTGCTAGTTCTGGGCATTTCTTTTGAGCCAGTGTTTCTCAGCCCTGGCTGCACATCAGGATCACCAGGGGGCCTTCAAAAAACTACTGATGCCTGAGCCTCACCCCAGACCCATTGGATCAGTGTCTCTGCAGGCAGGGGTCAGTGCTTTTTCAGAGGCCCCAGGTAACTGGAATATGCAACCAGGTCCAGGCATCTTTAAACCATGTTCTTTTCCTGCCTCTGTGTCAGAGTATGTGGGCGTGTGTGGACTGGGAGCATGGACGCTAACAAAACGCTGTCGTTTTAGCCTGTAGTTCTTCCACTTGGCTGGCACATGTGATGAGCAATTAAGTTTTAATGACTCTCTTCATTGTTATCTTTATGCCCACACCAGTGTTGTATTTCCTTAAAATGTAAGTCCTTTAATTATACAGACTGCATGAGTGTAACATGTTCTTGCTATTACATAGCATGTGATAAAGCACACAGCACCCTAGCTTTTGAGATGAGGTCACCCAGCGACTTCAGACTTGCCCAAATAAAGAACCTTTTTAAAAACGAAAGCAGACAAAGGCCTCGCTCCTCAGATGGAAGTGGAAGCCAGGGCTCTGGGCCTTTTCCAGCTCCCTCTCCTTGCAGATAAACACTTGCTCCATCAGAGGCTGGGGGTGACCATGGGGCCCTCAGATATACAGAGCACAGTTCCAAGACAAGGTTCTAGACGTGAAACTAGAAATTCTGACTTTCTCTACGGCTTCTCTGCCCGTGTCCTGCAATTTGTGGCTGTGTGGCTGACATCATGAGCTCGTGTGGCAGCGTTGTGATGCCGAGTTGCCAAGGCCAGTGTCAGAACGTAAATACCCGGACTCCCACTGGGGATCCCAGCCCTGCTATGGGGAGGTCTTCCCCAGGGAGCACATTTCCTCTCAGCACACACTCCTCTCCTTCCTCCACCTCCTGGGATCTGCCTCCCGGGATCCTGCCCTTGCTGTCAGGGCTGAAGTGAAGCCCTGTTTATACCGTGACACAGGTGAGCTGGAGTTTGGGGATTTCTGACTGTGGCTATTAACTGGATCCACATCTAAATCACTTAAAATAATCTCTTCAGACAATACTAAGAAACTCACCTAATGTCTCAGATATCAAATGCTTTAAAGTATCAGTCATGCACTCACCCCATTTAGAGAGGATTTTGGTTCTATTCCACTTAGCCTGTTTTTATTGCATGGGTGGTACCAGTGAGGGGGAGTTACACTTGTTTGCAGAACATCAAGCAGTGGTACAAGGGCTCTTCTTATTTCAGTCTTACAGAAGGAAGACTGTTCAAGTTAACACAGCAATTGGCAGGTTGTTATGTTTTTCCATGATTGTTACCATAGGCTGTTGCTCTATGCTTACATATTTGCAGATATTTTTATGTAAGCCCAACTTTTCTATAAGATATTTGTAAAACTTAGCTCACTATATGAAACTCGACAGGCCTGAAAAAATGATAATCAGCTAATTAAAAGTTGTTTTTAATTAAGAGTATGAACCACTATACTACTACCATGCTTGAAGTATGGGGTAAAATAGTAAAAGCCTAAAAATGGTAAATAAGGAAGCTTGAGTGCATTTAAATAAAGCTTTCTGGCCAACATGCAATAGAGCTTCAAAGTATATGGCAGTGTGATTAATAGAGGACAGTCCCCCCTTAGCCAGACAGAACCACCTACTGGGATTTTCTCAGGGTTAAGAGACAGGCATCACCCTCTGTGGTCTTCAGTCTTACTCTGCCGTCAGCGGAAATTTCTGTCTGCCCAGACAAGTGTCATCATGGGCTCTGTTTGATGATAAGGAATCTTGACCTACCGCTGACATCATGAGCCACAGAAGCCTGGAGAAAAGCTACTTAATATGCAAGCCTGTGGCTTATATTGAAGGGTAGAACATTTTTAAAACGATAATTATCTTGGAGAAAATAACTTTTATTATTAAGTAGCTTTGAGTTAAGAAGCTATCGAAGAATATAAGCCTGGCATTCCTGAGACTGAACTGAATGGGTTATATTGTTCTCTAGCAAGGAGGTGTTCAAGCTGAACATGTGTATGTGGCTCTAGTCTGATAAAAATCCAAAGTGTAACTCATTGTAAAATTAACCTGATAACTGATAGTCTAGATCAGCACTGTCTAGTATCAATATAATGCAAGTGGAAGAATTACATATGTGATATTACATTTTCCAGTAAATGTTAAACGTAATTTAAAGAACCAGATGGAATTAATTTTAATAATATAGCTATCTAACCTAAATATTATATCAACAAGCAATCCATACGTAATGATTAATGAGACGTTTTATATTGTTTTCATGCTGTGATCAAATCTTGTGTGTATTTTACATTTATGGCACATTTCCAGGTAAACTGCACACAAGGCTGGTGCACGCCCTGCTCTTCTCATGGGTGTGGAGAACCCAGATAAGAGAAACACTTTGCTCAATTCTTCCCAATACTTTGCTCTGTCTAGGCATATGATGGTCTAATTTTTTAAAAGTTCATTTTAATTGCATTGAGGTTTGAGTGTGGTATTTGAGAGTGCTTGCTGAGAAATTAGATGGTCAGGATTCCAATCAAACCCTACTATTGACAAACTAGGTGATGTTAGGCCAGTGACGTACCTTCCCAGGGCCTCATTTCTGTGATCTGTGAAACTGATGTTGTCATGTATCTACCTGGTCATGAGAATTAAATGACAATTCATATTTAGTACTTAGCACATAGTCTGTGTGTTTAGGTCATTATAAATATATCTTCCCTGTCTCTAGAAATGAACTATAGGGTGTCAGCAAATGAGACCAGATGATCTATCTAGGGATAAATCTGATGTCTGTTTGAAGAAGCCAAAAAAGGGGACAAGTAAATATTCTAGAATGATCTGTGTACCCCACCAGAGAGTTCCTAATGTCAGCCCTTGTGTTTAGCTATTACTCTATTTAAATCTCCAGTAGGTTAAATTCCAAATTTCAGACTGAGCTGTAGAGTTAGTCGGGCTTAATAGAGTTTGAGTTTCATTGCTATTACAATTTCCATGGAAAGGCGAGTGCTTCTCTTCTGCCAAAAATGTGGTGATATCCACACAGAAATAACTACAACTTTATCTAAAAGACTATGTGAAGTAACTATTAATTAACTAGAGTATCCATATGAATTTAAAAGACCCAGCTCTTACTGAGAAATAAAGCTGGATTTCAGAGGTCAAAAGGAGACTCTTAAAGATGATCTAATCCATTATCCTCATTTTGCAAATGAGAAAGTCACTCTGTGCTCCTGAAATTGCCACTTGCCCATCTTCAGTAAACACAGTATTTATATTTTTTCAATGATTTATTTTTTAAAAAAGACTGGGACTGACTCATGCTAGTTAATTTTCTGTAAATCACTTACTTTGGAGTATTTGAACAGGTCTTACGTCCAGAATTTTGCGCCAGAATGCTGGTGATGCTTAACAAAATGTTAAAAAGATGATGGTCCTGATGTTAAATAACTTTGTACAGTCAGTTTTTTCAACACTTAAAAATTTAATACCTAAAGTCTTATAAGCTACTTGAGGATTATCTGAATTTTTAAAAAGGATGTTTTTTTGTTTCTCTTCTTTTTTTTAGATGGAGTTTCGCTCTTGTTGCCCAGGTTGGAGTGCAAAGGCACAATCTCCGCTCACTGCAACCTCTGCCTCCCAGATTCAAGTGATTCTCCTGCCTCAGCATCCGGAGTATCTGGGATTACAGGCATCACCACCACGCCTGGCTAATTTTCCATTTTTAGCAGAGACGGGGTTTCTCCATGTTGGTCAGGCTGGTCTTGAACTCCCGACCTCAGGTGATCCGCCCGCCTCGGCCTCAAAGCAATGGCAATTTTAGATGAAATCTATGTGTGTGTGTGTGTCTGTGTGTGTGTGTGTGTGTGTGTGTGTGTGTGTGTATCTGTGTCTCCCTCTCTTAGGTGATGATAACAGAATGGGAAATAGAACTTAGCGACATTGCTTTGACACTAAGTCTCTTCCACTCCCTGCCTTCGGGATTTTGTGCACCCTTCCCGCCTTCTGCAGGTGGCCTTCCAAGTGCAGGTGGGTGGGGAGGGAAGCCTGCCATGGCCTGGCATAGTTCTCCAAAGCCAATGCCTGGCACTTTAGGTAGATGTGTTGCTGGCACTCTTGGCCACAGATGATCTCTCCTGCTGTGCCCAAGTGTAGCAAACTATGTGGGGCCACTTAAACCCATTAGACCATTTATTCTTGACTCACAATAGGCAAGCACACTTTAACCCGAGTAGAAACTAAATTTATTGTCATTTTCAGTCGTAAAGTAAAATCCCAAGACCAGACATTCTCATAAAAGTTTTCTAATGGGTTCTATGTTTTATTTTTTTCAATTTGTTAGAAATCATTGGAAACTTGATATCTGCATTACTTCTTTTAAAAGCGTACATTTATTTCGTTTGATTTTAAATGATCTAAGATGCTCTCCACATTTTAGTAATGAATGACATTGTCCTGGGAGAGTCATCAATTCTATCCACAAAAGAGAAAGTTTCTGTGTGTGAGCAAAAGCATGTCACAAATGCTAAATGTTTCCTTTTAGAAGAATGAAGAACAGGCCAGGCACAGTAATCCCACACCTGTAATCCCAGCACTTTGGGAGGTCGAGGTGGGTGGATCACGAGATCAGGAGTTTGAGACCAGCCTGACCAACATAGTAAAACCCCATCTCTACTAAAAATACAAAAATTAGCCGGATGTGGTGGCAGGTGCCTGTAGTCCCAGCTACTCTTGAGGCTGAGGCAGGAGTATCACTCGAATCTGGGAGGCAGAAGTTGCAGTGAGATGAGATCACACCACTGCACTCCAGCCTGGGTGACAGAGTGAGAGTCCATCTTGAAGAAGAAGGAGAATGAAGAAAGAACAAAGAATTGGAGTATTGGAGGGCCTGAGAAACTGGAGGTCAGCCTGGAGCAGCAGAAAGCACCCTTGAGTTGGGAAGAGCTGGTTTTGAACCCCTGCTAGGGGAGCTCCAGCTCTGTGTCTCCAGGAGTTAGGCAGCATCTTGAACCGACGTGCAGGGAAATAATAATGCCAACTTTGAGGATTAAGAGAGATACTGAACCTGCAGTGTCTGACCTAGCGTGTAGCTTCTCAGCTAGATAGTCGGTAATGGGAGTGGTTGACATGTGTGCTGCTCTTACCATGAAGATCCCTGCTTCTCTCTCATCAGGAACGTGTCACAGAATAGAAAGTATGGCTTCTAGGCAGGATTGGGAAGACCCAGAAAGGGGAGGGCATTCCAGGTAGAGGTAAAGAAATATGCAAAGTTGAAAGCATAGAAGAATTTCATGTTTCATTTTTCCTCCCACAGAACTGCTAAAATTGGAACGAATATGGTTAGTGGGTAGAAAAAGTTGAATTAATGTTCCAAAGGAATTATTGTCCTTTTCTTCCACCACCCCAGTTTTCCATGTGAACCTAGAAAATAGGAAATACGGGAAACTTCCTGGTCTGCGCATGGTTCTTTACTTCTATTTTTTAAACACCTATTGGTTTTCATTGTGGCATTAGTCCTGATACGGCCTTAGACAGGCAAGCTGTGTTTGAGGTCCTTATTGAACTTGCATACGTTGCCATAATGCAATTCGCGGTGCACCCCTAAGTCCAGAACCTTCTCTTACAACTTCAATCACTGCCTGACAAGCAGCCTTTTGTCCCTGGAGCTCACCTCCAGCTCATCTCCCTGGGTTAGGAGTCTTTGTAGGGAGGATGGAGACTTAGAGACTCTCTCAAGTTTCACACAACTGAACTTGTTCTTTCATTTTTATTAAAGGACAGACCTTTATTTTAAAAGAAGTACAAATTTGGCCGGGTGCGGTGGCTGTTGTCTGTAATCCTAGTACTTTGGGAGGCTGAGGTGGGCAGGTCACGAGGTCAGGAGATCAAGACCACCCTGGCCCCTGGCCAACATGGCACATGGTGAAACCCCATCTCCACTAAAATACAAAAAATTAGCGGGGTGTGCTGGCCCATGCCCATAGTCCCAGCTACTCGGGAGACTGAGGCAGGAGAATCGCTTGAATCCAGGAGGCAGAAGTTCCAGTGAACCAAGATGCCGTGACTCCAGCCTGGTGACACAGCAAGACTCCATCTCAAAGCAAAAAAAAAAAAAAATTACGACTTTGAGGAGAAACAGTAGGAGTGTATCTATTATCTAAGGCCATTCCTTAGATAAATTTTAGCAAGTGTGGCTCTGTGTGTGTGTAGGGCCTTCAATACTTCAATGAGACTAGCCCAAGATGTAGGGAAACTATCCATTCCCATTAACTCAAGAGAAAAGAGTCTTAGTTCCATTTACTGTCTCTTCCTCCTCTCTTACATGCAGGGCGGGTCATGCGGAGGCTGTAGCCAAGGACGAGGTGTGTGTGGCTGTTGCCTGGACCTTTGTCCAATCCACGTCAACATTTGAGGAATCACAGCGTGTGGTATGTGAACTGCAATGGGACTTTACCACTGTATTAGGAATGTAAAGGAGGTACCTGAAAACAAACAGAACTCACAAGGCAATGACTGATACAGAATTTGGGCAATTGGGTTCTTTTGTACCAGTTATTTCTTGCTGTTTTTAATGCTTACATGCTTCTGTTGTATGCCCTTGTCTAGTCAATTACATATACTTGTCAAATTCATACATCAACTATTACTTTTTCTTATACCCTTATACTGAGGAGACCATTGCCTATAATCTAAATATTTCATAAATGAACTGAACCAAGCAGAGAACTTGATCCAAAAAATGTAGTTATGTTTAATTTCCTAATTCTTCTCTTGTTAGACTTATGTGGTGTTTTCTGAATTTCAAAGTCCTTCCACTCCTACTCTCTCACTTGAGCCTGAGTGAGGCCACATTGTAGACACAGCTGGCTCTCTTTAAGCCCTCGAGTACCCTGTAAGAAAGTTGCCACCATCCCTTTTAGACATGAGGAAACCTAGGCAGAGGGAGGTCGGACGGGTAGCCAGGGGTGCACGGACTTCAGAGCTTACCTCCAATCAAAGCCCCATTTTGAGGATGTAGTTTCCTTTTTCCATGGACACACATCTTTGGGAATCATTTGAAATCTATCTTGGACGTAATTGTGTAAATTTTCAGCTGCATGAAAGAGTGGCATTGACTGACCACGTGTAGGTTCGAGGTCTGGGCAGCCCTGACTGCTGGGGACGTTGAGACTGACCACGTGTAGGTTCGAGGTCTGGGCAGCCCTGACTGCTGGGGACGTTGAGACTGACCACGTGTAGGTTCGAGGTCTGGGCAGCCCTGACTGCCTGGGGACGTTGAGGGGGACGTTGAGGGGGACGTTGAGGGGGACTCTCAGCTTCTGTGACCTTCGCTTTCTCTTCCAATTAAGAGTGGGTGGAATTGAGAAATGCTACAAATTTAATTTCCAGCAAGACTGAGAAATAAACCAATCTGTTGGACCCAATGTTCTCTATTTGCTACACAACTAATTTTTAATGGTTCAAAAATTATCCTTTTCAAGGCATCATCTCTGTACTCTCTTACTTTTGGTGTCAGTATCTTTAGCAACCTATCCTCTCACTGTCATTCTTTGCATTAACGTCAAACTGCCAGAGAGACCAAGTTTTTAAACTTCTATTTTCTTTACATAATTAGCGTATGTCCATTGTAGAAAAATTGGAATATTAGAATAATAGATAATATAATTTTTTAAAGCACTGGAAATTCAAAAATTCAGTGACAACCACCATTAGTATGTTGATTTAAAATTCAAGACTGATTTCTTTGACAGTCTTCAATAAGATTTTAAATTAATGTGAGTCAAACTACCATTTGTTCTTTACTCCTTTTTCCCTTTATGCATCACATGTATCTTTTTGTAAGAAAAACTACTTTTTTGGGGGGAGGGGGGTGGAGTCTGGCTCTGTCACCCAGGCTGGAGTGCAGTGGCACAATCAGTTCACCACAACCTCTGCCTTCCAGGTTCAAGGTATTCTCCTGCCTCAGCCTCCCAAGTAGCTAGGGTAACTGGCACATGCCACCACACCTGGCTAATTTTTCTATTTTTCTATTCTGGTCTCGAACTTATGACCTCAAGTGATCCACCCGCCTTGGTTTCCCAAAATGCTGGGATTACAGGTGTGAACCACTGCACATAGCCTGAAGAACTACTTTTCTGTTACCTTATTTTGTTCTGTTACCTTGTCTAGCATTCTACTATTATTATGGATATACATAATAATGGATTATGGAATAATGGATTATATGGATATACACAATTCTACAATATTATGGATATACTGAAATATACTTCATCAATTCTGTATTGTAATTTCATAAGTTGGATTTTTAAACTTTTACCTTATAAACACGGTTTTAATAACCATTCTTCACCTAAAACCTTTCACACTGTTAATTATTTTCTTAAGATAAATTTACAGTAGAATTTCTTGATTCAAGACTATGTACATTTTGATACTTTTGAGAAGGGCAATATCTTTACAATCCTGCTGCATTTTATGTGTGGTCATATCACTGCATGTCCTCTGCTATTGAAAACACAGCTAACCATCCAATGTTTGAATGGTCTGCCATTACACATAGAAGTGTCATAAATTCAACCTTAAGAAAAAACTAATCTCATAGCACAAATTTAGTTTTGTAAAGGCTAAATATGTATTTCAAAATATCTTCTAAATTCTCATAAACTCAGCTAAAAATCTGACACTTTTTTGTTCTTTTGTTCGTATATAAAATCATTGTATGAAGTACCTACTATGTGTAATACACTGTGTGAGGCAGTGGTGATATGCAAATGATAGAACATGACCCAGCTTTTTAGAAGTCCACCTTTTAGTTGCAGAATCCACGCTTATATTGAGTCTCTGACACATGATATGAAAAGTATTATAATATATTTACTTTAAAAATGAAATCTCAGTATGAGCAATTTAATATAGTGACTATTATTGTTTCTGATGTGTAACTCTGAGAATTTCGAGATCCACTACCATTAAAGAAAGCTAGGATTATGTCCATTATACTAAACTCCAGAGTGCACTACAGAAGCATTTCTGCCCCATGCCACCTACCCCTAAAAAGAAGCCTTTTTATTGCTTCTTGAATATTTCCAGGAATGGATAGCTTACAACTCAACAAGGCAACTCATTCCATTGTTGGATTGTGTCAAGGGTTTGAATATTATTCAGTTTTATAATAGGCACCTGTTGTTCTTACTTTCAGCCTCTGGACAGATACAGACTACGTCTAATTCAATTCAATGTAATGGATATATGTTAAGGATCTACTATGTTCAGAACATGTTCTAGGTTCTATGGGTTAATTTCTATTTCCTATGACAGTATTTTCAATATTTGATTATAGTTTTTCTAAATATGCAAGTTAACAAGTTCACCCCATTCAAGGAAATTGGATCATTAATATAAGTCTGCTAAATCTCTATAAAGCAATACATTTTGGCCTCAGTTGTTGACCACTTGCACGAGCTAGTTGGAAAGAATTTTATAATCAATCAGGAAGACACAGGCATTTACTCCTCCCACTTCTGTACATATTACCAACAATTTTATTAAAAAGAAAGCAAAAGTCATTTGTCCCTACACTATTACTAGTTATGACATGAAAAATCATGCCACGTGTATTAGTTCATTCTCGCACTGCCGTGAAGAAATACCTGATAATTTATAAAGAAAGGAGGTTTCGTTGACTCACAGTTATGCATGGCTGGGGAGGCCTCAGGAAACTTACAATCATGGCGGAAGGCAAAGCCGAAGAATGGCATCTTCTTCACAGGAAGGAGAAGTGCTGAGCAAAGGGGGAAAAGCCCCTAATAAAACCACCCAATATCATGAGAATTTACTCACTAACATGAGAAGAGCATGGGGTAACCACCCCCATGATTCAATTACCTCCCACCAGGTCCATCCCATGACATGTAGGGATTATGGGGACTACAATTCAAGAGGAGATTTGGGTGGGGACACAGCCAAACCATATCACCATGGTTGTGTACATTTGGTGTAAAACAACCCACATCAAAATCTGGAAAACCTAGTGTGTCCCCTATGGCTGCACCCGGGAAAGCCACCAGCCTTCTCTAAACCTCGGCCACTTCATCAATTAAATGAAGGAATTAGAAGTGTTTGAGGAGACTTAAATTACAATATTTTATGATGAAATTTTGTGTTTGGGGTTCTGGGCTTTAGATCACAAAACGTCTGGATTCCTCTCACGTTATGGTTTGTTTGGCTGAAGCTTCCTTTCCACCTCCGGATGGGGTCTAACCCTGCTGCAATGCTGCACGCACGTGGTCACCCTGCACACACTTCTGCGCTGCAGCCTTGTCCTACGAAGTTGACGTATGTTACCTGACTTCCTCCTTAAAATAACACTAGGGAAGGAAACATTATCATCCCCATTTTGAGCAGGAGAGACCTGAGGCAGAGCGTTATGTAATGTGCACAAGGGCGGATAGAAGAAGTTTAGTTTGGTTTAAAAGGCACCCCATAGCCTCAGCTCCTGATTTCTGTCTTATATGGAATGGGCAGGTGAACGCCTTTACTCCTCCAGATTTTTAACTCCAAATAGTTCCTTGGAGTTGGTTCACTTGGTTGTCTTGGAGATGATGCGTATTACCAAAGCAACTTTGATATGCAGAAAATAAAGCAATAGCAACAAATCAACAATGCATAAAGCTGTGAACCATACAACCAGGGTATGTATGCAATGTCTAACTAGTGTTTCGTGGTGGATTCACTAAAATGACCTAATTTGACATCATATAAGCAGGAATAGTATATGCTTGAAATCCTCCTTATAGGAAGAAAAACTTCTCAGAAAATCTAACACTTTCTACTTTAGTCCACAAATGAATTTAGTCGTTCATACATGTTTTCTTAATTTTTACTTTAATGTTTTCTGACTGATGACACTTATTGTTTATTTCTTTATTTCCTCCTTTTCCAATACCTGGTTTTACTACTTCTTATATCCATCTATTTGAAATCCCAGATAATTTTTCTATATCAAAGCTTTCATTTCATTTACCTCTTACCCCATCCTTGACTTTATGCCATGTACTTGTCCTGCTTCTTAAATAGATAAATCACATAAGTACTGTCTGCTGAAAAGAGCTTCCTACCTTTCCTAGTTTACATTCTTTGATTATAAGCAGCTAGTGAAAGAAAATCCCAGTGTGCAGTGTTGCCCAGGGTATATATTAAAAACCCTTATAAACATAGAATGGCAAAATGGAAATACCTTGAAGGCTGGCACTCAACCCAAAACTACCCAGCCAACAAACTTGAAGGTAAAGTTGAACTGAGAGGGAAAAGCAACCTGGGTATGGAACAGGTGCTGGTTGACATTTGAGGAATAATATTGATTCCTTCCTTCCTTCCTTCTTTCCTTCCTTCCTTCTTTCCTTCCTTCCTTTCTTCTTCTCTCCTTCTCTCTCTCCCTTCCTCCTTCCCTCCCTGTTTCTCTCTTCTTACTCCACTTTTTTCTTCCTTCCTCCTGGACTCTACCTCTCTTTTTCCTCCCCTCCCCTTCCCTTCCCTCCTCCACCTTTCCCTCTTCCTCCTTCTCCTCCTCTTCTTCTTCTCCTTCTTCCTCTTCCATGTTGAATGGCTGAATCATTATAATAATTCTTTGCTATGTAAGAAGGCATTGTTGTCCTCCATACTTTGAACTATCATCACAATCAGACATAGCCTTGAAATATAGGAAAAGTAGATACTATTAGCCTGTATATAATCTTAAACCATAAAACCAAGGGAGTTTTGTCCTCTGTACCCAGAACTTCACACTGGCCTTACAGCATCACAATTGTTAAGACATTGAGAAATGGTAAACAGCTGAAACAAAGCTCCATTGAGGAGAGCTCTCCTTTTATTTTAAGAATCCTCTTAAGTAGTGTGGGGTGAAAGATAACAACAGAGCTGGTCCACGGCCTCCCAGATGCCGCTTGCATCTCAGAGACACAGGCTCATGGGGCAGGGAGTACAGAGCCCTAGCACAGGTACCTCCCAGATCTGGGCAAGGGAGAGCGTGGTGAAGAAGTTAGAACAAGAGAAGGAGAGGGGCCTTTTGTTCTTGGTAAGTTCCTGTGTTGTGTTCGTCTCCCCTTTAGGTGATGTGGCCTTGGGCTCAAGGGAACACTTTGTCCCTTCATAGTCACCACTGTCCTACTGTTTCCCTTAAGAAGAGATACATGGCATTAAAATATAGTCAGGAAAAATATGACTTTATACATTAGATTTACCACTGAAGTTTAAAGCATCAACTATTTAAAATGTCTACATGATATCACATAATTACTGTTTATTTAAATATGTTAATAGTGTCCTGCCTGTGTTTAAAAATAAAGTTCTAATATGTTAGATATGCACACTGAAACACTGGTAGGCAAAATTATATGATTTCTGGAATTTTCTTCAAGATAATATAGAAATGGTTATCAAATGGGGTCTAGATAAGTGACAGTGGCCAAACTACATTTTTGTAAATGATAGGTATATGGGCTTATTAAACTGTTCGCTTTAAAATTTTGTGTCTCTTTAAAAATCTCCATACTTAAAAGCTTCAATAAATGCAAAGTTGCATAACAGTGGCAGAAGAGGGATCCCTATACCAGAATGGCAGGAAATAAATCCAGCTTTCTACCACTGTAAGTCTGAGGGTAAATTTTCCTCTCTGCTTCTCAGTTTCATTTTCTGCAAAATGAGGATAATACTAGCCAGGACCTCTTGGAATCATTGTGGAGATCACATGAGTTGCTGTGTGTCACATGTTACATGTACACAACACATGTAGGCCACATTAGTGCCTTGTGCATAGCACATATATGGCCACTACCATTAACTCATAAAAGTAAAAAAGTTTGTTTTTACTTTCCGCTTTAAATTTCTTAGATTGATAATTGTCATATAGGAAAAAAAGTCTAATTTTGTATATGAAAAGTATTTTGGAATTAATAATTACCTTTTCTATTTTGCAACCAAAAGCAGAAATAACTTAATAATGACTTTTCTGTCACTGGTAACATTGGATGGATTTCTAAAGATATTCAAAGACATTATTGTTTTAAATTTTGCTAGAATAGACTATAGCTCTTTTTCCTTCGAATTAGGGTAGGCTAATTGATTAGGTAGCTTAGCCATAACACTGGTTGTATCGTGGATTTTTCTTTCTTTTTTATTCTATTGCAAAGGGTAGAAAACTCCATTTTTTTCTATAATTACAATTGTTATATGACCATTTGTAGTTTACCTTTACATAACACCTGAAGGGCAGTAACTTTATAGCTGCCTAATCCTGTAATTATTTCTTTTCTGCACTATTTAAATTCTAACTCATCCCTGTTATAGGAAAGGAACCAGTTGCGGGACTCTGGACAACTTTATTTTCTAAAGAATCCACTTTCACTGATAAACACAGTGAAGGTTGTGGAAACATGAGCGTGTATGCAACTGCGGGTGTTGACTGTTCCCTCCGTTCTGGCCATGGCGCACCTGTGTGCAATCTGTGTTCCCTTCACTCCCGTATGGGACAGCCGGTCCACCCGTGGAACCCCGTCATCCTTTACTTGATGGGAGGCAACAGAAGTGGTTCCCACAAGGTCACCCTTGAGCAAATGCTTTGTACAAATCACCCTTGGGTATGAAGGGTGAAAAGATGAGTAAAGATTGAGCATTTTGGAAAATCAAGAATCAATCGGGGCCAGGCGTGGTGGCCCGCCCCTGTAATCCCAGCACTTTGGGAGGCTGAGGCGGGTGGATCATGAGGTCAGGAGATCGAGACCATCCTGGCTAACACAGTGAAACCCTGCCTCTACCAAAAAATACAAAAATTTAGCCGGGCATGGTGGCAGGTGCCTGTAGTCCCAGCTACTGGGGAGGCTGAGGCAGGAGAATGGCGTGAACCTGGGAGGCAGAGCTTGCAGTGAGCTGAGATCACACCATGCATTCCAGCCTGGGCGACAGAGCAAGACTCTGTCTCAAAAAGAAAAAAAAAAAGAAGAAGATCAGAAGGAGGCAGGAGTGGGACTCCATCTCAAAAAAAGAAAAAAACAAAACAAAACAAAACAGAAAAGAATCAATCGGAATTCTGCAGGTGAAGTAAAGGCAAACAGAAATCACACATGCGTGGTGCCGTGGTCAAGCACCATAGGCTCTGGGGGCAGGAGTGTTCGTTTGGATGCACAGGCCCAGGAGGGCTTCCCAGGGAGTGTGGAGTAACAGGCTCCAGCATCTGATATGGAGGCAAGAGAGAATCATGAGGAGGAGGTAGAAAGCGGGCAAATGGAAAGTGGAAACAATAGTCTGGTATGCACCTGCAGAGGGTGAGATTCAAGGAGCCCTCCGTCTAAAATGAAGGCATCATAACTTGAATTCGGCCTTCCCAAGCTGCTTTTTGGTGGCTTGGCTGCTGACACCATCATTGCACATGACGAACAGCCTTAGAGCTTGCAGAGCAGGAAGATGTCAGGAGGACCAGGGTGAAGGGAAACTAACAAACTCAGACAGATAACTAGGGTCTTCCTGGTTCTCTATAGCTCTCCCCATCCCCCAACCTTGGATTCCTGAAACCATTTCTCTGTGTGATTGTAAAAGGACTTTATCAATTAACTGACATATTTGTAAGATTTTAAAGAACTGTCTGATCCACATCCCAATGAGTTAAATAATTCTGATAGGCGGAATCGAGACACCTCAGTATCCCGTAACAAGTTATCATGGTCCTGGTTGAATGAGGACCTGTCCACTCAGGGTTGTGTCGGGGGTAGGCCCTGAGAAACGTGTGAAGGTACCACACAGGCACGCAAAGGTACACAACCGGCTTTCAGAGCATAGTCTCTGCAGTGTGTGGACATCGGACATGGATTACAACAGACCTTACCTAGCAAAAAGATTCACTCTTTTGAAAGGAAGCCTGAAACATTGCTTCACGTCACAGGGATCCTGAGGACCTATTACTCACACACCACTGTGTATGGTGGGCCAGGCACAGAGCTCTGAATGCTCACATTCCACCAAATAAAAACAGACAGATAAAAAACACAACTCCATAAAGCAACAAACACAAGGCAGGGTAGTTTTCCAGGCAGAGAGGAGGGACCCGCTGGGGCAAGGTGGGGTTCGACCTCATTTGGGAATGGCACTGAAAAATATGTAGGTCTTTCCCAGGCGGAGGAGGTTGGCTGGGACTTTCTCTTGAGGACAAGAACAAGGCGTGGAGGTGTGAAAGAATAGGTTGGTTATGTGTGGAAGGTTAAGGTGGAAAGATGGGCTGAGATGAGGCTGGGAATACATCATCCCATGCAAAGTTCACTGAAGCGTATCTTGGCGGCGACAGGAAGCATGCTCCGTGGATATGTGGAAAGTTTTCATGGTACATATTGAAATGAAAAGAAAGTAATGCTCACATTCCATGGACAAGGTAGAGGAGATCTCTCAGAGCAGGAGCTGGTGTTTTAAAGGGGCAACTTAGGGCAGGATGCAGCGCACTGGCCTGAGCTCACACCCGGTGCGATAAGACCTCCAGGAAACCACTTTCCCTCTCCCGGTTTTGTTCTTCTCATTCAACAGCATCCAAATGGCCCAGCTGGGGGCACTGGGGCTCGGTGCGTCATACATAGGTAGGATGATTTCTGACATCCTATGACCAGAAGTAGCTCCTAGTGCTGAAACCACAGAACACAGAATGGATTTTAAGGTAGTAGCTTCCTCCTTTCCGGTTCGACCAATGCTTTTAGATGAAGTTCCTGCCCAGAATGGCCCCAGCGATGTGATAGTCTCACATGCAGTTTGCTTTCACATGACTGCTGTAACAGGCACGTGCGCGCGCGTGCACACACACACACACACACACACACACCATTTTATTATTACATTTTCTTGAAATTTGTTTCCAAACACGTCTATCCATTTATCCCCCAAGGCCTGGCTCAACGGCTGCCCAAGGTGACATCCGACCACCAGCACTCTTCAGCTGTGATCCCCACCCCAAGCCAGCGCTCCGGCTCCGGCTGACTCTACCTCACCTGCTCATGCTCCAGGTGCAACCCTGGCCTTGTCTCAGTGTGTGGCCATCAGCTTTCCTTGTTCCAGCCCCCTCACAGCACTACACAGGGATCAATACGTGTTTGCTGAGCCTCACGGCTCTCCGACTGGAGGCTCTGGGGGTCTCATGGAATGACCCCTGGACCAGGTTACAGGCTGGCTTGAGCCAGGCTCTGCCCATGCTTTGGGAGGGCTTCAACACCGCTTCTCCTCTATCTTACCGTGACATGCTTTAAAAGTGCTCTGAAACAGTGAGTGTAAGGAGACATTCTACAAGGTCTACAATTAAGATTCCTATGCCAAGTGATGTTATTAGAAACATAGTTCATTGCAACTGTATAGCTGGAGCGAATACTGCTTATATAAGAAATATGTTTTAAGTACACTATTTCTTCCTTCTCAGCCTACTCCCCTTAGTCCAAGAAATTGCTTTAGATAAAAACAAGTCCAAATCTCCTGAAACAAAATGCTTCTAATACTAGTAAGAGAAGCTAAGAGTGTTCACATAGTATGAGTGATTAAGAATGTCCCTTTATCTGTTTTCCTAAATGTTTTAGGAAAAAAAAATCAGTTTATGTTGTAAGTAAATTCCAGTGACATTTGAGTGCTTTGAATGCACTCCCTCCCCTCCCTCCTTCCCTTCCCTCTTTCCCTCCCACCCTCCCTTCCTTCCTTCCTTCCATCCTTCTGTTTCTTTCTTTTCAAAAGTTTCAACTGATATGTAATAGTCATAAATATTGTGGAGTTACGTGTGATGTCTTCATACATGTACATTACATGTGACGTTTTCATACATGTACGTTACATGTGACGTTTTCCTACATGTACATTACATATGATGTTTTCATGCATGTACGTTACATGTGATGTTTTCATGCGTGTACGTTACATGTGATGTTTTCATGCATGTACGTTACATGTGATGTTTTAATACATGTACACAATGTGTAATGATTGTATCAGGATATTGGTTAACCATCACTTCAAATATTTATCTTTTCTGTATTACAAACACTACAATTCTTTTTTTCTAGCTATTTTGAAACATACAGTAATTATTGTTCATTATAATTTCTCTATGATGCCTTTCCTTCCTTCTTTGCGCCTACCTTTCTCCTTTTTGTTTCTTTTTGTACAAATGTATCATATAGATAATTGAGTATCAGTTCTCTAAGCTCATTTGAAAAGTATTTCGTTAGTGTTCTGTAAGGTCTTTATAGCATTTTTTCTTTTGTATTTTAATAATGGAGAGAAAATATTTAAAAATACCAAAAAGAATACGAATTCTAATTTCACCCACAGTAAAGTTTTATGTGGGTGGATAAAAGCAACACGTTTACGTCACTGCGTCACCTTCGGACGTGCAAATGGCAATTGACTTTTCCAGTGTGTTTCCTTCTTGTAACCCAAATTCCCTCCTTAGTAACCTCTCAGATGTGCAGCACTGCAGCCCTCGCAGCTGAGTACTGCCTGCTGCTGCAGCCACTCTGAGGCGCGTGGCCCTGTGCACAGCCCCCCTGCCCTGGGGCAGCTGCCTCTGGCACTCACTGCAGGTCCAGGCACTGCCTACAGGCCCTGACTGCGCTATGCTCCGAGTAGCTTCCCACCCCGTCCAGACACTGGCTCTGGCTGGACGACCAGGCCAAAGACTGGTCCTTAGGAGGATTCCTATCTGAGGAGGTAGAATGTTTAAATCTTCCTGGCATGATCCATTTAAAAAGCTACCAAAACCGTAGCCCCAATCCTACGGGAACATGATGGGATTTGAGACTCTCCCTGGCACCCACTTCCCGTATTGGTCTCTGTTGTTTCCAAATGTCTCATTTATCAGGGGTCATTTCTAGATGTGTTTTAATCCTTAAGGAAAATCCCTGTTCTTACTCATTTTGTTTTTCTTCTCACTCACTATTTAGCATTTTTCTCACTGGCTGAAGGCAGGACCAGGCCCAAAAGGTCCTGCAAGATTAAATAAGCCATTAGTGCCCCAGCAGAGGAATGAGGAGGACCGTTGTCAGGGAAGAGTCCAGAATTGTGGCAGGGGTAGGATACAGCCCGCTGAGGGTATGTGGACACAAGGCCGGCTTTGGCTTCCCTGAGAGACAGCAAGGGGCCCAGAAGGCACAGGCCCCTGAGAGCTCCTGGGACTGACACTGTCCCAGGATCCCTCCACTGCAGGTGGAGAAGGAGCTAGAGTGGAGAGGAGGGAGCCAGGGGCTGCAGGGGTACAGGCAAGGAGCTGGGGCACCAGGGGTGCAGATGGGAGGTGCCTGGAAGCGCTGGAGGTGCAGGGCCAGTGGGATTTCCTGACCCAATGGTCATGGGGTGTGAGAAAGAAGCATCAAGGGTGACTTCCAAGAGCTCCTCTGAGCAGCCAGTGGAATGAAAGCGTCATTTGCTCAACTAGAAAGACTGGCGGGAAGCCCTTGGAGGGACACCCAGAGATCAGGTTAGACGGGTTAAGCCAAGACGCCTGCTTTTCATCTAATGGAGAAATCCGTAGTTGAATGTGGGCTTCGGGAGTTCAGGGAAGAAGCCTGTGCTGGAGATGATGTTGCTCAAGGAGGGGAGGCAGAAGCTGTTGATTTTGTTCCTGTCCAAACTCACCAACATGCACACACTAAAGTGTATTCCCCTGCGAGGCCAGTTTGTTTTGTTTTCTACTCTTTTCCTATAGTTTGGGATCTGACCATTACATTTTTAAGCAAAGAAATGAGATGGAGAAGTAGCAGTAAAGGGAAGACACCCACCCCTTGCGCAGGTGGCACCTCTGAGAGCACCAGGGCCCAGCGAGGTCTGGGGGAAGGTGAGGCCGGGGAGAGCCTGCCGTGGGTGTCCTAGAGGCCCAGAGAACATGGGAGGTCAGGTGCTGCCAGGAGTGGACGATGACAGGGCTGGAACCCAGTAAGCATTGGGAAGAGAGCTGGGCAATAAGGGTGCCTGTCATCTTCGGCTTCAGGCAGGGCGGCAGGGCATTACTGCAGCTGGCGGGAGTGCTGGGTGAGGCGAGGCCTCGCCAGGATCCAGAGTTCAGGCGGCCATGCAGCCTGTGAGTGCCTAAGATCAACAGGCAGAATGAATCACGAAGACACTTTTCTCAGCCTCTAAATTTCTTTGAATTCTGATTCTCCCTTTGAAGATCTGCCATTGATCCACCCACTTAGTAAAAACACTGCAGCTATGGGCTGAACTCTGAGTCCCTCCAGAATTCGTACGCTGAAACCTCAAACCCAAGCAGGCGGTTGGGGGTGGAGTGAGGTCATGGGCATGGATCCGTGCCCAGGGAGCTGGCGTTTTTGTGAGCGAAGCCAGAGTGAGGACAGGGTGAGTGTGGCCATTTGACAGCCAGGACGCAGGCCCTCGCTAGAAACCAAACTTTCTGGCTTCTTGATGTTGCGCTTCCTCCTTCTAAAACTGTGAGGAAATGATTTCTGTTGTTTAAACGCCCGGCCTATGGCACTTTGTATGGCAGCCCCAGCTGACTCCCAGAACCACCAGATGACCTCAGCGCCTTGGCTCAGAGAGGCCATCCGGCCGACAGGGAACTCCTGTTAGTTCCCTCTAGGAGACGTGAAGACAGTTCTGCCTTTAAAGACAAACTGAGACCTGCAGCATAAATTCCTCCCATTCGAGTGGGGTGGGAGCTTTTTAAGCCATCCTGTATCAATCACATCATGGCTGACGTGTGTGAACGTTGTTTTAAGAATGCAAGAATTGTCTTTCATTTTATTTCATGGAATAAACAAAACGAGAGAGCTCCATAGAGCCTTCCTCAAGTGGGTGTTCTTGGACTATGTGGGTAACTGAGCTATTACGCCTGGGATGGGGGGGGAGCTCCTCAAATTCTAATTTAAAAATCCATATTGTTGGCATTGTGTCCATTTGTGACCTGCCCAGACTGTTGAACCAGAGAAAAACAAAAGGGTCACTTGTCAGTTCCTTGCTATATGTCAGAACCCTTCACTGCAGATGTGATTCATGGTGAGAATCCATAACCACAGGTGTACACGTGCAGACACGGGACCTCTCGAGCCAGCACAGGCCGCGGCGTGCTCCCTGGAGGCAGGAAGCGAGGAACACGCAGCCACATCCTTGACACGGGTAAGGAGTTTGTACATTCTGACATAATAAACTCCACAACATGACCAGGAAGGGAAGAGAAATGAAATAGGAGTCAGTGTCAGTTGATTTTTAAAGAGGAAGGTCATGATGAGCAGGATGCTTGGCACTGCTTGGCTCATTCTCGGTGACATCTCTGCAGCCTCAAACTGGCTGGGAGGGGGTGCGGCGTCTGGACTGAGCTGGGGCAGGAGCACCAGGGCAGGCAGAGACTGTGCTGTACTTTATTAACTACTTTCGCTTGATTATGTATTGTCCTTAATGTCCTTTTATGGCTATACTTAAAGAATCCCTGAATACATGGAGTACCAATTAGGGAGATTGGCTGTAATTTTTTCATTGCTTGTGTGTCATTTTTTTGGGCAAATCTCAAGTGTAACAGACCTCTGATTAAGTGACAGATCATTCCCTTCTCTCCCTCTTCATCCATCCCTCTATCTGGCACATGGTAGAGACTCACAGATAGATTTGCAATGGGGATAAATTATTTCATGTGAATGTACAAGACACCAAGCTAATAACTAAAGGAATGTGATGAGGCAGATGCAGGCAGCTCTCAGTCCATTGCTGTCTACAAACATTGTGTGAGGCTGCCCAGGCTGCTGCAACAAGGCACCAATGACCAGATGGCTTAAACAACAGGCATCATTTCTCATAGTTCTGGAGGCTCGGAAGTCCAGATTAAGGTGTCTCCACATCTGGTATCTGGCAAGGGCTCCCTTCCTGGGTTGCAGACAATCTCCTCTGGCTGCATCCTCATAAGGTGAAGATGCAGAGCTGCCTCCCTCTTCCTCTTCCTTCTTCAAAGGACTCCAGTCCCTTCATGAAGACTCCACCCTCGTGACCTAATGACTCCCCACATGCCCCACCTCCTGACACCATCACATCAGGGCTCAAGACATGAACTGTGGAGAGACACAATCATTAGTCCACAGCCCGTGTGCCTATGTTGTGTATGTGATTTCTAATATTAGATCAGAAGTCACGAAGAGCTTTGGAGGCAGAGATAAAGGACTGTATGATTTGGGCATAGCAAGAGATAATTCTGGCTGGGAGAATCAAAGAGGATTGAATTTATGCAAATGGACCCACAGTGATTCTGCCTTCTTGATTGGAGGAAAGACGTTCAGGCAGAAGGCACGACAGAGAAGAAAAGGATCAAGATGTTAAGCAAGACGTGAGAGCCTTGATACCAGGCTGAGCTGTGAGGGCTTGCCGGGGTGCACAAATCCAGGGGCTACTGGAGATCACTGGGTTCACGGATGGCAGATGGCACTTGGCTTCCAAAGTTGAATCTGTTGGGAATCTCTATGGCAGCTTGGAGGGAAGAGCATGTGGAGAGAATGCAAGGCAGAAGTAGGATGGGAGTGAAGGGAACGAGGCTAGCAGCAATGACCTGAAAGCTGCCTGCATATAAAGCACAGGTTACCTCCTGTAACCTTCACAACCTTCATGAGATGGGAAGTGTGCCCCTGTTTTGTAAGAGAGCAAAGACACTGAGAGGTGCTATTGCAGTGCTGCTCAGAATGTGGGCTGCAGCCGAGCAGGGCCACAAGCTCTTTGTAACCCACCATGTCCAGATAAGCGCACAGTCTGATAATACAGAAGCTTCTGTAACAATTTGACCTTAATATAAATTCAAGGGCATGGTCATTTCAAAAAAGCATTGTAAGGTATCTTATAAAACAATTAGTCTAAAATAAGTGTGTGGGAATCTTTAAAAATCCTCACCCTTTACCTCCAGATAATTTAGAAAGTGTTGAGCGATAGATGGCCTTGGGAGGCCCTGATCACTGAGCTCCAGCCCGGGCCTGTGTGCGCCCCACACGCAGGAGACTGGGCTGGTGAAAGAGACACACGGCTACAAATCTACACACTGCCCCGAATGCTTGGGTGCACCACAGAATAATGTCCACAAAGAGACACCTGCTCAGGTGTGCACTAAAACATGAGTTAATCAAAGTGGCATTTCTATTTGCCTTGTGAATGGGTAATTTGGGGTTTTTCCCTCTTCCCTACAGATTTATCTTCATAATAATATTTTACTTAGGCTAATAACTAAATGAGTTTGAATTCCCTAAACATATAATTCTTGATTTCGAGGCAGGGATGTTGTTAAGGTTCTGCAAACGGAAGGCAGCCCAGGGTTAACAACTGCCGCAGGTGATCTCCAAGCCGGAAACACACACCAGTGAGAGCAGCTTGTTACATGTTGGAAATTAACGAAAAAGGGAGTTCCTCTTGCCGATTTCCTGGCATGGTTTTCCAGTTGAACTTTCTTACCATTGATTTCCATTTGTGAGTTTATTACTCAGGACAAAAAAGTTTTCAAACGTTTATTCTGATTGTTTAATGTTAAACAGCAACTTTTATTATACGTATTACTATTTTTAGGATAAGAAATTTATGAATAATTTTCATAGGCTATTTGTGGTCTAAATGTGGAAAAATTGACCTTAAAATAAAATATTTTGCGTTTTCATCATAGCTGTTTCCCACTTTACATGTCTTCTCTCTTTTCCACTACATTCCCCCATATTGATGTGCAAATTTACAAAGAATGACGCCACTCATCTCACTGATTCTTAAGAGTAAAATGTGTGAAAAGTAAATTTCTGTACTATAGAGGTAAATTACTTTATTATTTCCATACTTTTTATTAGCCCTCATGCCTAGTTAACAATGACAGAAAACCTTATTGATTATTTACGACTCAGGAAATAAGTCCTTCTAGCCAAAGTCGACAAATACATGCATCAAATGGATGTGGGCTTGCATGGAATTGGAAAATGGCCTTGTTTTAAACTCTATCTTATCTTATAAGTCTCTTTCTAGCATTTTGGAATTCCCATCTGCTATCTCCCCAAATCTCATCGTTTATTAATACTGATTAGAGAGTAAATCTTCAATGAATGTTGAAGTTAGACATGCAAAGTGGGTATTGGATGCATGACCTTAAAGGAACTTGAATGATGTGGGAGCTTCGGATGTGGTTCTGAAGCCTCTGTCCTTGGTTTTTTTCTTATTTGACATACTTGCCTTAAGAGTGGTGTCCATTCCATGATTTTAACTCTCATTTTCACAGCCAAATTTCACATCCCTGACTGTAGCTTGACAGAATCCAGGCACCTCCTTGCCAGATATTTCTCCTTCGATGCCCTGGGCTTCTTGAGCTCAGCACACCCTGACCACACTGGGTCTCTTCTTTTGTCTGAGTTCATGCTAGCTGGGTTGCACCTTCCCCCTTCAGCCCACCAAGAGGTGAACTGCAGGGCAACCTCGGCCTCCCCTGTCCCCTTCTCCTAAAATCCAGCCATTTAGGAAATCCTGTTGCTTCCATCTGGGGCATTTTTTTTCTGTCCATTCCTTTATTAGGTTTCATCCTCCTCGTTTCCCCCAATATGGTCTATCCCCACATCTGCTTCTTATACAGCTTCCAATTTTCTTTCTAGAACAGACTAAAGCATGCACTTTGACTCCTTCATGTGGGTTTCACTCAGCTCCGCTTTTTACCTGTTTGGGGGTCTTTGGAATTCACTCAACCTCTCTGAGTTTCAGTTTCCCCATGGAAGTAAGGGCGAGGCCCCTGTGCATGAACCTCCTGTGAGGGCAAGGGGGACTGTGAGGCAAAAGCCTGCCCCATGTGCCATCTGTGAGGCAGCAGCTAGTGCAGGGCCGTTGCTCCTCTTCTCAAACACTCGTCTCAGACTTCGTGTTTCGGGGTACCATTTGCCCAGACATCAGCTGCTTGCAGGTGGGCCCTGCCCCTTTGGCATCTGCATACTTTCTATTTGCTTCCTTCCTTGGCTCAGTTTCCCCACCTGGCTCATTCTGGTTCACCATGGCCATAGGACCCATCCTCCTGTGCTGAAGCACTCTCCATGTACTCCCTGGCTTGCTGGCTGTATTAGTCTGTTCTTGTGCTGCTAACGAAGACACTCAAGACTGGGTAATTTATAAAGGAAAGAGGTTTAATGGACTCACAGCTCCACGTTGGAGGCCTCACAATCATGGTGGAAAGCAAGGGAGAAGCAAAGTCACATCTTATATGGCAGCAGACAAGAGAGAAGGAAAGGCAAGCAAAAGCGGAAAGCCCTTATAAAACCGGGAGATCTCGTGAGACGTATTCACGACCATGAGAACAGTATGGGGGAATCCGTCCCCATGATTCAAGTATCTCCCACTGGGTCCCTCCCGCAACATGTGGGAATGATGGGAGCTACAATTCAAGATGAGATTTGGGTGGGGACACAGCCAAACCATATCACCATTTTCCCTCCTTCCTTTAACCATACCCTGGCCCACTCCCTGTTCCTGTGCCATCCTAAATATCCTAACTGGTTCCAGCCAGGGTAACGGTAGCTCATAGAGCCACTGCGAAATGCTGTGGTCCCTTACCCCACCCCATCCCCATCAATATCTTTACTACTTTGGACCTTTGTGTCTTCCAGACAAACCCAGAAAAGCCCTTTTGGGACTTCGGCACTCCCATCCTCACTGCATAGTTTGTGTAAATATTGAGGTCTTATCATGTGAAACCAGCCACTGCTCCTGATGCAAATGCCATCCGTTTCTATTGCACGTGGAATGAATGTTCCCAAGGGGAGCAGTGTTATATTTTGGGAAAGGCAGGGGCAGTGAAGCCTGGTAGATCTTAGCTAAAAGCCTTGCTGTGCCATGAGTGAATCTGGAGCTGCATGGAGTTACTTGACTTCCTTGAGAATCACCTTATTAACCTATAAAATGGAGACAATACTAGAGCCTGCCTTGCAGAGCCATTGTGAAGGCTGAATGAAGTCCTACTTGTGAAACTCTCAGAGTGTCTCCTGGGGCATCCGCAGGCTGTGGAGGGCTGCGCTGCATTTGCCCCGCTGCTGGCTGCCCACGCAGACTGCACCTGGAGCTGTTCTGTTTCTAGCCTCTATGGGAGGCTGAGCCACCTCCAGGCCCTCTCAGCATTGCTTAGAAAACCTCTCCCCAGGCAGCAACTTCACAGCTCACAGCCTTCAGTGTTTTCCTCCCTCCATCCATGCCTCCTTAGGGCCCCAGATCCCACCAGCCTCAAGGCTCTGCCCTTTGTTTCCATCGTTGTCATTGTCAAACGTAAATGTCTCCATTACTTGCTACGTACCATGAACTGATCTTCATGTATTTGGATTATTGAACTTCACGCTTACCACAACCATATAAAATAAAATATCCATATTTTATAGACAAGGAAACATTACCAAAAGATTAAATGCTTTTTCTCATGGTCACAGCCTCAAGGCCCATGCTCTTAAACAATGAAGTTCTTCCCATGTGGCGGGTGCACCATCCAGCATCATCCAGAATCCCAGTTAGACTTGGGAGGAAGGCCCGCCTGGGTCCCCTCTGTACTCACCGTCTAGCTCGCACTGTGTTCTCTTTCATATGCCACTGGCTGCAGCTTTTTGAGCTCAAGAACTCGCACTTATTAAAATAATAAAGTTACCATTTATTAAATATTTGTTTGTATCAGGCTATGTACCAAGTGTTTCATTTACATAATCTTATTTAACTCTAATGACAACCTTAAAATGTAGATGTCATTATTATCATTTACGAAAATAAAAAACAAAAGATGGGCCAGGCGCGGTGACTCAAGCCTGTAATCCCAGCACTTTGGGAGGCTGAAGCCGGTGGATCACCTGAGGTTAGGTGTTCGAGACCAGCCTGGCCAACCCCGTCTCTACTAAAATTACAAAAAATTAGCCAGGCGTGGTGGTGCCCACCTGTAATCCCAGCTACTTGGGACACTGAGGCAGGAAAATTGTTTTAACCCATGAGGCAGAGGTTGCAGTGAGCCAATATCACACCACTGCACTCCAGGCTGGGTGACAAGAGCAAAACTCCGTCTCAAAAAAAAAAAAAAGTTTAAAAAGACTGAATTTTAGTTGCCCAAGATGTTCTCACCAGTAAGTTATAGAGCAGGAATTTGAACCCAAATCTGGCTGCCTCCAAATATTGTGCTTTTACTTACTCATTCCTTTTCTCGGCTTTGCATCCCCTTTAACATTCGTTCTGGTATTTTGTCATGAGAAGTGCTTTAAAAAAAAGTTGCTGAATGGATTTGGGTCCCCTGGGTTTTGCTGTTGCGTAATTCTCCTAGAGGAGTGCTGAATTCCTCTAGATATTTGTATGATTCATTATCGCTTGGACTCAACTTCAGCACTGGCCTTTCATTGACGTTCCAGTCTTAGTTTCACGGTGTGTAGCCCGCTGTGCTGGGACTGTGTGCGTCCTCAGCCCACAGGAGTGGGCACACTCAGCCAAGCACCATGGCCCTGA